>NC_087212.1:24464988-24512256 GCF_015104395.2 Macrobrachium nipponense | reverse complement strand
GAGATCGCTATTTCACCCGAGTTATTTTTTTGTAACCATGCCTGGGGCCATACTAGTCGTGATAACATTATAAGAATCATTGAGTGTATAAGGTAGGCCTTAGTTCAAGTGAAATAAGTGCTCAAGTGAATTTTCAGAAGCGTACAGTGCTTAATATTATTGCCAAATACAAAGCCGGTGGGGAGAAGGAAATTCCAGTACATAAACATGGTGGCGGTGTTCCCAAGAAGCAGTCCCCGCGTGCCTTACGTTTCATTAAAAACAAACTTGAAGCTAATCCCATGTTAACAGCTAAAACAGTTGAAGGAAAAATTACCCAAAAGTGCTTGGTGAAACGAGTGTTAGGACACTTCAGACGTATAAGTGGAGATTTAGGATTTAAGAAAGTGAAAGCAAAGAAGAAACCACTCGTCACAGAGAAACAAAGAAGGCAAAAAAAGAGGTTGCTTTTTGTAAGAGGTTAGGAGTGGCCGCTAGAGAGGGTACGAAAGATCCTTTTCACAGACGAGGCTACATTTTACATTTCTGACCCCGCAGGGCAAAAGGTCTGGGTCAAGAAGGGTGGCGATCCTTATCACCCCAAAGCCACTGCTAAGACGGTCAAGTACCCCGCTTCTTTGATGGTCTGGGGTGCATTTGGGTACGGTGGTGTTGCTGATCTTGTTGTTTTACCAAAGGGACAAACTGTGAATGCCAACGTGTATTACGAGATCCTGAACTTGTACTTGCCCGATGCTTTTGAGAAGACTGGCACTGATATCCTGCAACAAGACGGTGCCCCTTGCCACACTGCAAAAATTATTAAGCAGTGGTTGGGGACTGTGATGTTAAATACATAAATGACTGGCTGGCAACTCCCCTGACTTATCACCCATTGAAATCTTTGGGCCATAATAAAAGCCCAACTTCGGAACAAGGACACGTCAACAGTGCCAAAAACTTGAGGAGGCCTTGAAGGAGTGCTGGGCTGCCCTTGACCCCCAAATCTGCCGTAACCTCATTGATAGTGTACCAAATAGGGTCACAGAAGTTATCAAGAGGAAAGGACTACCTTGCAAATACTAAAAGATTAATTGGTGAGTGTTCACATAAAGTTTTAAGCATATTTTTTCAGGATTATGTTTTTTTCATATTGCAACGTAGGGTGTCGAAATCACGAGGGGCGCTAACTGTATATTTGTTCCGACACGGCATACAAACCTTCGGTCCTTTTACAATAGGAAGGTACTAGCGGCAGCTGGATAGGTTGTAAGCTTTTCGAACAAGGGTTCGGTAGTTAACTGCTTGTCCGACAGGCGCGCGCGCGCGACTGGGAGGTAAACAAATCACTTTTGCTTTCGGCCTCACAGCGAGTGGACGTGTGTGTTCGACGCTCTCTGCCCGCTTCTCGTCGTTTGCTTTCCCTGAGTATATGGTTGTGTTTGTGTATGAGTTATCATTGTAAGTACAATCATTTCCTCTTTATTACTTCAATTGTGAATTGCTTGATCAATTATGGAGTCTCCACGCCCCGCTACCCTCCGGAGATTGTGCCCGGGTACCGAAGGGCGTAAATGCGGTAAGTTCCGCTCGTTTCCTGAAATTGATCCACATATTTTGTGCGCTCGGTGTCGGGGCTGGGAATGTACCCGAGCCGAGCCCTGTGAAGTGTGTATGTCTTGGTCGGAGGCGCAGTGGGGCTTGTACGAAGGTAGGAAGAAGCGAAGGCCTGCAAAGGAGTCGTCGGAAAGCTCTCCCGCGACTCCTTTGGTAACGGACACTTCGTCTTCTTTCCTGCCGCCCGCTCAGCTCCCACGTTTGGCGCCTTCCCCTTCGGGGGGGGTTTCTAGGTCCTTCTCCTCACCCGATCTGTCGAGTGTGGAGGAGGGCGCGAGATACCCCGATGTTGAGTTGTACTCTGGGTCCTCTATCCGTTCGTCTACATCGCAAGGACGGGTAGAGGATCCTGCTAATCACCCGACCTTTGCTTCTCAGGTGCTGTTGCCGCGAAGGACGACCTCGGACAGGTGTGAGTATCGTTGGGTCTGCAGGGCGTGCCGAGTGTCCAGGGGCTGCTCTATCATCTCGCTGGCTCTGTGGTGGTCACGCATGCTACGGTGACGACCACTACCACGACCCTTTCAACTCCTGGCTATGCTTCACCTCCTCACCTGGTGTACACCCCGCACGCGGTCTCTGTTCACCAACTACATCGTGCAGGGGCCAGTCGCCGTACCACGGGGGAGTGTGATGCCGCCGCCTGGGTTGGCCGTGCTGCCTCGACCGGACTTCGTGTGCCCGAAGAGCTCGCCCCTGGACCTCCCACCAGTACCTAGGATGTCTGTGCCGCTGGTCCGTCCACCTGGTCTACCTGTACAGCCTGCCGTACCTGCCGTACCTGCCCAGCCGCTGTTCACGGGACGTGATGTGCCGACACTGCTGCCGTTCCTGTATCTGTTCCTGCCGTCTCCTCTGCTGTTCCTGTGATGCCTGCACCTGCTGACGTTGTTCTGTTTCGTGGCGCCGCTGCTCCCGATGCCGATCTGTTGGACAGGTGCGTCCGGCCCTGTTGCTTCGGCAACAGCAGCCCCGGCTCCGCCCTGGAGACAGATCTGACATCGGTCCTGAGGAAGCTGACGAAGAAGAAGAAGAAGAGGAGGAAGGTGTCGTCGTCGTCTTCATCGTCTTCTTCGTCGTCGTCGTCGTCTGCCGCCTCTTCCCCTTCTTCTTCTAAGGCTCCCCGCCTAAGAAGAAGAGGTCGCCTCCTCCCCATAAGAAGTCTCCTTCGGGAGCTTCTAAGGGCCCGTCTCGCTCCGGTGAGACGGGGGGGGGTTCTTCCGCTGGTCACCCTGCTCCTTCGGGGGCAGGACCCGTCTCTTCTTCCGCAAGGAGAAGACTACGGGGTGACCAGAGGAGTGCCGCTAACACCGGCACTTCCTCGTCTGCTGTTAGTGGTTCGACCACGGCAACAGATCCGTCTCGGCCTCTCGTTTGCGAGAGTACCGAGTGTACGGTCGCCTACCAGCGACCGTGCAGCTAGGAACCAGACTCTGAGTCAGCTCAGCGTCAGGTTCACGGCACGGAGCGGAAGACTGGTGACAGCCGCTCACGCGACTCTCACCAGACCATCTCTCGCTCTCGCGGCGATCAGCTGGCTACCCGGGCTGACGTGACTGTCCACGACCGGCCACGGGCTGAGGCTGGGAAGAGGTCCCCCCGTTCGCCGCGGACCAGCCACGGCTGGTACCAGCGACGTGACGCGCCGTGAGGATATCCGCCACCGGTCTCACCGTGACAGTGGAGCTCGCCGGTCGCCTGACCGTCACTCTCACAGAGAACGATCGGGTACGGCGACCAGCACCAGCTCTTCTGACACACGAGCGCGGGGCCGCTGTCCTCAGTCCAGCCGTTCTCCACAGCGAGACGGCTCGACCAGGCCTGCAGCTCGATCGCCACCGCGGGTTGACGATCGCCTGCAGTCCTCCAAGCCCACTGGTTCTGCCAGCGAGCGAGGAGGGAGTGGTAACAGGTCTGCCTCTCCCATACCTTCAACCTCTCGGGTTACACCGGGAGGGACGAGGTATTGAGGAGTGATCGTGAGGGGTGTGCCCCTCAGGATCCCACCCCACGACGTCCTACGTACCAGGCACGGTTCTCGGAACCGGCCAGGTCGTATGCACAAGTGGCTGGAGGAGACCGAGAGTCTGTCGCTGTTCCTTTCCCCCCCCCCCCCCCCACCCCCCCCCCCCCGAGGGGGATGGGTCTCGGGAGCTGCTCCTGTCGAGGGACTGGATGGTCCTAACTCCGCAGGATGCAGTCACTCCTGAGATTCAGAGGAACTTTGCCGAGGTAATTGCGCTGATTCATCAGCACAACGACCCTCGGGGAGGATCGCCGCTCCCACCATCCGAGCCCACGTCCCGGCTCGAGTCGTTCTGGGGCCCGAAGAGGGAAACCCAGACCGACGGTGGGTTTGCCGCGTTCTGAGCTGGTCGACTCAGTGCTGGACCAGGTAGAATCTCTTGTCTCCGGGCAAAGAAGGTTCTCTCAAGTCTGGCAGGTCGAGCAAGCTGCTTCCACCTCCTCTGCTGCGACAGCGGCGTTTTTACGTGCCATCTGAGGACCCGATGCCGCCCAAACAGGTGAACCCGGAGTTAGCCAGGCTAACGCCGGGTGTGTCTCTGCAGCAGCTCCTGTCCGAGAACCTATGGTTCTCGCAGCAAGAGGCACTCGGCCTGGAATCCACTGCCATGGCAGCTTTCCAGGCCGTCTCCTGGATAGATCTGTGGTCCCTCACAGTATCTAAGGTCGCAGCCAAGAACCCCAGGGGAATTTCTCCCGAAGATGACTCGGCCTTTTAGGAGACTTGCCAGTCTAGGGGAAGAGCCATCTCCTTCCTTGCCCACCAGACGGTGAACCTGTGGGCCAACCTGGTTGTCCGACGTAGTACGCTGTCCTTACTCGAGTTTCCAGGGCGGCTGGGCGTGAAGCGGCATTGGGACTCCGCAACGGACCTTTACGGAGTTCCACGTCTCTCTTCCCAGGAGAGATGGTGGACGCTGCGGTGGACAGACGGCGCACTGACGACAGTGACCGTCTGGTTCAACAGGCAGTTTCGAAGGCTTCTGGGCAGCCTCGGGACTTGCGGCCAAGCCAAAGAGCTCGGCTAGCGCTTCCACGGTGGCTAAGACGGTAGCCGCGTCGAAGCCCCGGGGAAAGACTCTGTCTTCTTCGACTTCTGCAAAGGGAGCCGTAACCAGCCCTCCTCCCAGCCCTCCTTCTCCCGAGGAGCTCTGGGAAGAAGTCGAAGAAAGGGGGGAAACGCTAGGGACGGCGTTGCCCCCTCACCTGCTGCCGGAAGTGGGGGGGAGGGGGTGCCTGGCCAGCCATTGGGCAACTTGGCAGCGCTACGGCACGAGACCTGGATTGTAGATGTCCTTCGGGAGGGATATCTATTACCCTTCGAATCTCGGCCACCCCTCACCTCCAACCCGGTCCAACAGCATCGTACGTTCCAGGGTCATCGAAGGACGTAGCATTGAGACAGGAGATCAAGACCATGCTGAGCAAGAGAGCTGTAGAAATCGTCACGGATCAGTCACCGGGCTTTTACAGTCGACTCGTCCTGGTGGAAAAAGTATCACGGGAGGCTGGGCGCCCGGTGATAGATCTCTCTCCCCTGAATCGGTTTGTTCGCCAGACCCGGTTCACGATGGAGACGGCACTTCGTGCTCGACTCCATCAGGGAGAACGATTTCATGCTTTCAGTGGACTTGAAGGATGCGTATTTCCAAATACCCATTCATCAGTCCTCCAGAAAGTACCTCCGCTTCATCCTCGATGGGGACGGTGTACCAATTCAGGGCACTTTGTTTCGGTCTCTCAACCGCCCCACAGGTGTTCACGCGAGTGTTTCACTCGGTGTCTGCTTGGGCCCCATTCGCACGGGTATAACGTCTGATGAGGTATCTCGACGATTGGTTAGGTCCTGGCGAGCTCCCGCTCGCAGTTGCTACAGGACAGGGATCGACTACTCGAGTTCTGTCACGATCTGGGGATCGTTGTGAACTTCGAGAAGTCCGATCTCCAGCCCAAGCAGAGGATGAAGTACCTGGGTATGCTGATCGACACGGTAGCAGGGCGAGTCTTCCCCGCAGACTCGCGGATCAGCAGATTCAGGAGGCAGCCAACCAGTTCCTGTCTCGGCAGGAAACAGGTAGCTCAGCGATGGCAAGTCGTGATCGACACCTGTCGTCACTCGAGAAGTTAGTCCCTCACGGGCGTCTTCACCTGCGGTACTCTCCAGTGGAGACTAAAGGAGAGTTGGTCACAGGCGAACGGATCCCCCAAGCTTTCCAGTTGTCACTGACACAGGAGGTGAGGCAGGACCTTAGCCTGGTGGCTGGACGACAGGAACCTCTTAAGAGGAGTGCCTCTACGCACTCCCCCCCCGGACATGCAGCTGTTCACAGACCCATCGACTGAGGGTATGGGGCGCACACCTGGAGGAGTTGCTGACTTCAGGAGTGTGGGACGAGAACGACAAGCACCTTCACTTCAATGTACTGGAACTCAAGGCAGCGTTTCTCGCTCTCCAAGAGTTCCAGGACCGCTTGATGGGACACTCAGTGGTGTTGATGTGCGACAACACCCACGGTAGTGCCTACGTCAAACAAACAGGGGGGCCTAGTGTCTCTCCCGTTGTACCAGTTGACTCGGCAGGTGCACGAGTGGGCGAGGCACACTCAATAAGAGCTGTCGGCACGCTACATTCCAGGGAAGAGGAATGTAGTAGCAGACACGCTCAGTTGTCGGGATCAGGTGATAGGGACCGAATGGTCTGCACCAGGACGTGGCGGAAAGGCTCTTCGACCTGTGGGGCGACCAGTCGTGGATCTGTTCGCCACCCGCACAACAGAAAACTTCAGGTTTCCTTCTCAGCCGTGCCGGACCCATGGGCAGCTGCAGAGGACGCTCTTCAACACCCGTGGGACAACCTCTTTGCCTATGCCTTTCCCCCGTTCAGCCTGATTCGCAAGTGATCAGTCGAGCACTGGTCACCCCGAATTCTCAGGATGATCCTGGTGGCTCCCCAAATGGGCCACAGGCCATTTGGTATCCGGACCTGCTGGCTCTTCTCGCGGAGAACCGAGAGAGATTCCCCCTTGGCACAACCTTCTCGCCCAGCCACACGTCGAGCGGTACCACCAAGCAGTCCAGTCCCTACGACGTCACGGCTGGCTGTTATCCACCATTTCTTGCGAACGAGAGGCATTTCTCGTAGCGCAGCAACAGAGATGGCTGGGAAACGTCCGTCAGTCCTCTGCAGCTGTGTACCAAGGGAAGTGGGCCGTTCTTCTTGTGGTGGTGTCGTAGACGGGGTCTATCTCCTCTCAGAGCCACTCTTCAGCAGGTAGCGGATTTGTTTCCTCGTGTTTTCTTCGCCGGGAGAAGCTCCTCTCAGTCCCACAGTCAAAGGATACAGAGCCGCCCTGGCGCGTCTGAAACTGAGGGGATTTGACATCTCGAACTCGTTCGAGATCTCCTTGCTTATGAGGAGCTTCGAAAGGTCTTGCCCACCCAGGGAACTCAGGCCCCCTGCGTGGGATGTGACTCTCGTCCTTAGGAGTTTGACTCGAAGACCCTTCGAGCCACTCCGAGAGTCGTCAGACAGGGATCTGACCCTCAAGACCCTCTTCTTGCTGGCCCTGGCATCGGCGAAGAGAGTAGGGGAACTTCATGGTCTTTCCTATGATGTACGACACTCCAGGGGATGGGGATCTGTGACGCTCGATTTCGTCCCGAACTTCGTTGCGAAGACTCAGAAACCGTCGATCCCTGACGACAGGTTCGAGTCTTTCACGATTCCCTCCCTAATTTAGGGACTTCACCGATAATGATGCGGATGAGATGCTGCTTTGTCCTGTGAGGGCGCTACGGCGCTATCTGAAGAAAACTCGACACCCTCAGGCCTGAGTTGTCGACGCCTCTTCGTTAGCACCGGGGGTAACCAAGAAAGAAGTATTCCAAGAACACACTTTCATTCTGGCTGCGTGGGTCATCAGGAGGGTCGTATGAGGCTGATGGTAGTGACGACATCCGTACGTCCCGTCGAGAGCCTCACGAAGTCAGAATATTGCCCCTCGTTGGCGTTTTCGTAAGAACTTCTCCGTGGCGCAGGTCCTGAAGGCAGGTGTCTGTCTAAACCAGACTACCTTCACCTCCTTCTACCTTCGGGATATTGCCCACAGGTCCTTGGATACATTTTCCTTGGGACCGTGGTGGCTGCTCAACAAGTTGTGTAGCTAACCCAGACCCTCGCAGGCTGAAACAGCATCGAGTCCTGGTGTGACTGTGTGGATGGATTGTGTGATTGAGTGAGTGACTGGCTCCCTCTTCCCCATCTTTTCCTCCCCCTCTACCTGTGGGCAGAGGGCCACGGTCGTCACTACGCTGGATGAGGACGAGATGCAGGTGAGCTATATGACAGAGCCCCATCCTATCCCTTTTCACTAGGGATAGGAGCAGAATATCCACACTTCCTCCTACAAGGGGGGGGGGGGGGGAAGTGATGCCTACAAGAGTCAAAACCCATGACTTTATATTTGCTCCTGTACAGGAACAAGTTCTTACATTGCTGGTACGAAGATATACGCTTGCCTCTCTCTTAGTACTCGGTCCAGAGTTGACCATTGATCCTGCGGTGCACACCCCGATCAATTGGACAGAGGCTTGGATCCCTCCCACCCTCGCTCTTACGACCAGGGAGACTTCCCAAGGTTGGGCGAACACCAGTCTGTTCACAAAAGACTCAGATTCCTCCCACCAAGAAGTGAGTCTTCCTATTGTAAAAGGACCGAAGGTTTGTATGCCGTGTCGGAACAAATGACAATTTGTCTAAAATTGCATTTTTCCTAACTATACAAACCTGAGGTCCTTTTACACATAGCCCCACCTCATGCCACCCCTCACTCTGCAGTTTTTGCTTGGGCCAAAAGCAAAAGTGATTTGTTTACCTCCCAGTCGCGCACGCGCGCCTGTCGGACAAGCAGTTAACTACCGAACCCCTTGTTCGAAAGCTTACGACCTATCCAGCTGCCGCTAGTACCTTCCTATTGTAAAAGGACCTCAGGTTTGTATAGTTAGGAAAAATGCAATTTTAGACAAATTGTCATATATATATATAAAGGTATAAGCCACGAAGGAAAGAAGGAAAAATAAACAATAGAGTTTCTGCAAGATCTTTCGACTCACGTCCTTTACTCTTCCGAGTAAAAGACGTTGAGTCAAAAGATCTTGACGAAAGAGTCAAAAGATCTTGCAGAAACTCCATTGTTTATTTGTTCCGATACGTAATACAAACCTTTCGGTCCTTTAACAATAGGAATATACTTTCTGCGTAGCTGGAATTACGGCCGTTGAATCTTGAACAAGGTGGTTAGGCAGTAACTACCGTGGGGCAGGCTAGCCTGCCCGGATGTAAACACTCCACTTTACTTTTGGCCGTCTTCCGAGGAAGATGTGTGTTTGTGAGCTCCGGCTGACTGGTCGTTAATCTTTTTTCCCGGTGGGATCCTTTTGGTTTATTTTTTTGTATTTAAATAATTACAGTAGGGCCTCGATAATTGCGGGGGATAGGCCCCAGAACCCCCCGTGATAAGTAAATACCCGTGTTATCCTGGTACCCCCCTAAGAATTGCTTAGACTGCCTACTTTAATAATTAACCCACCCAAGACCACTATTTCAATGTTTATAACTGCCTACTTTAGTTCAAGCACCAAATATGTCTTCAACTATCACCTTAAACTAAATTCAAGACAGTTTCAAAGTTATTCTTTCCTATCTTCAATTTCCCCTTCATCAGATCAGCAAACAAAAGTATATTACCTAACAATGCCTTTCTATTTTCATGATTTGGCTGCTGCACCAAGCTAAAAGTACATAGTATATCTATTTTTGTGAATGAACATATTTATGATAAAAAAAACATGATTTACTGTAAAGATTACAGCACCCAACTATAATATTAATATATAAACAGCAAAATACATCAATAAAAATCTAGTTTTGTCTTTTGGTTACGTTTAGAATCAGCTGATGGACGTTTACTACCGAAAGAATTATTTTGGAAAACAATTTAGTTGCTAAAAGAAACAAATTTATTAATGGAATTATTATTATTTTTAACTTTGTATATAATAGTTTCAGTAATTCATATTTCATTGAGAGAGAGAGAGAGAGAGAGAGAGAGAGAGAGAGAGAGAGAGAGAGAGAGAGAGAGAGAGAGAGAGAGAGCAGCAGCTTGGGATGAGAGTAACTGTTGAATAGCTTGAGAGAGCATATTAGGACGAGCGTACTGTTACTAGCTTAGCTTGAGAATAACAATGAAATTTGTATTTTAAATATTTTTATGGTGATAAGAAATGAAACATGGATATTGATAAGATATTCTCTTGTATACTGTTATAATGTGATAATCATTGAGTCAACTATAAAAGTTGTATTGAAGCAGTTTCGTAAATCACAGAAAGAATAAAAGACCATTTTGTTCTTTTATTATGATAATAATAGATCAGTATTATAGTTTTCTCTGCAAGTGATAAAAGAGAGAGAGAGAGATTTTGCTATTTACATTCATAGTATTTGAAAATTTGTAAATGAGTATCCTAAAAATGCATTTACTTATGAAAAGAAGAAGAAAACACAGTAATTAGTGAATCTAGCTCTAAGAAAAAGAAAACAGTAATTAGTGAATCTTGCTCTATGATAAAATTCGCGATTTCGTTAAATTTCAGGGATGTACGTAGTATTTGGGCTCCACAAAAAAAGTAAGTAAAGTGATTTATGACAGAATTTAGAGGATACTTACGTAAAATTACATCGGTAGTTTGTAGAACAGTGTAACCACTATCATATTGTGTAAAGATAGTATGTACGAACGAGACTAGGTTTGGTGACATCATGGTGGTCATACGTATTTTTTTCGTGAATGAATATACATTTATGATAAAAAAAATAGTTACTGTACTGCTTAGAGTACCATACTAGAAATAATAGATTAAAGGATATTTCGCGCAGCGACACGAGCTGAGCCCAGAAAAGTAATTATTGCATGCTGTAAACATGTAAAGTGTATTTTTGTCTTTTGAAAAATGCATTCCCCAAGGAATTATTCCTTGAAGAAACTTTTTATTATGAAGATATGCCAATAATATATAAGATATGCATTTTATTATGAATATAATTATTACAATAATACATAAGGTAAAAATGGTTTTATTACGTTTACGCTTCGTCGCCGATCGCATAATCTATGACAATTATCGTTTGTATGACTGCAGTGTTCAGAGAAGTTGATTACATTATACCAAAACAATAATGAAGTTCGAATTGAAAATTAATGTTTTCCTAAATGTTATTACTACTGTAATTACGCTACTACTATTAACATTTCTAAAAGGATAAGAATGACAAAGGTGCTGTTAAGTGTAACTCAATGTTTACATTTCTGCTGGCCGCTCAATTACAAGTTGATGTCAATAATGTGGGATTATTCCATGAATAGGCTATATATTATGAAGATTTGCCAATAATAAGGTGAGAATGGTTTTATTACCTTTATTGTCAGTTAATATCATATTGTGAATCTGTTCATGCATTTGTTGGTTATCAGAACCAGACGAGGCTCAGCCTACCACGGATTCATACCAGTGATATAGACTGAGAAGTGGTCCAAGGAAAAACCCGTGATTAACTGAATCTGTGATTGCTGATCCGCGAGTAAGCGAGGCCCCACTGTATGCATATACGGTGTTTGATATAAATACTAAACAAAGGTTTGTCCTTGGTTTTTCAATTAATATACAAACCCACTTTTTGTGATAGCCTTTGTAACCACCCCTCTACTTGTGTTAAGAGCCGGCGGCTAAAGTATGCCAACATATTATTTACATTCTTTCGCCCTTTAATACTGGCTCAGACCTGCATGAGGATGAGATATGTATTTATCGTGAGGATGAGACATGTATTTAATGTAAGTGGTATTGATCCTGTAGCGGGACATGTATTCATCCGGAAATTATGCTTACGCTTGGGAATTACCAAGGGAACTGCAAAGGTTTGTCCATGTTTGTTGTTATGGTAATTTCTCTTCTCCTACTTCCTTTCACTTACTATCGGAAGAAGGTAGAAGGATGGGCGTGCGGTGTGCTGATGTTGGGGGATCTCCTCTCACTTCGGAGGGCGGCGCCCTTGGATGTGTGAGGAGTATCCTCATTACTTTAATCATTTATTCCTTATTTTACAGACTAGTGGTGATTGTTTTTTCAGCAGTACTGGTTGGATGCTCTTCGTATTGGATCCTAACCTTGGAATTGTACCTTGACTCGTAGCATGTTGCGTACCGATCCTCGAGTGTGTGTACTGATCCCCCTGCTGATAATCATTTTCATTACCACTACTCCCGGGAATTATGTCACTGAACAAAGCTGTCGCGCTGCCCTGTGAGGTTTTCTACTCCTGATGGTGGAAGTCTGGCAGAAGGAGAAACCGAAGAGGAAGAGAGCTCATCAAGTGTCATCATCCTCCTCCTCAAGATCTTCATATCTTCATGGACCGGGAACCGTCTCGGCTGCCCGCTTGCGAGCGTTACCGAATGTATGGTTATGTACGGGTGACCGTGCAGCCAGGGTCCAGACTGCGAAGTTCGCTCCCCGTGTCAGGACCCAGGCACGGAGCGGAAGATGGTAGGAGTCGCTCGGGAGACTCTCGCCAGACCGGCGATCACTCGCAGCGATCGTCCGGTGCCCAGGGTTGACGTGACGTTCCCGCTGGTCCGTGCACGCAGAGACTGGTGGAGGCGGACCAGTCTTGGGGGTGGCAGGCGCTTCACCAGTCAGGTAGGAGTTTCGTAGCCCTCCTCGAGGAAGCGTTCTCTCCACTGCTACTCCTGCAGGTCCCTCCGGACAGGTGCAGTTGGGCCGTGTTGCTTCGGCAACTGCCCCAACTCCGTCCTGAATGGAGGACTTGTCGGTTGTCCTGAGGAACTGGCGAAAGAGGAAGTCTAGGAAGAAGAGGAAGGTGTCGCAGTCGTCTTCTGCTGCCTCTTCCCCTTCGACTTCTGAGGCCACCCAGCCGAAGAAGAAGGTAGCCGCCTCCCCCCCAAGAAGTCTCGCTCAGAGACCTCTAAGGGTCTGTCCCACCACAGTTGGGGCTTCCGCTGGTCCTCCTGTTCCTTCGGGAACGGGGCCTGTCTCTCCTTCCGCAAGGAAGAAGATGACGGGGACCAGAGGGGTACCGGCCTCCTCTCCTGGCGCCAGAGGTTCCGCCTTGACGCCAGGTACCTTTTCGGCCTCTCATTCACGAGAGGTACCGAGTGTACGGTCACCTGCGGGTGACCGTGCAGCCAAGACCCAGGTAACCAAGTTTGCTCGGCGCCAGGATCCAGGCACAGAGCGGAAGACTGGTGGTAGTCGCCCAGGTGACTCCCACCAGGCCAGTGATCGCTCTTGTGGCAAGTCGCCGGTACCCAGGGTTGACGCGACGGTCCCAGACCAGCTGCGGGCTGAGGCGAGGAAGCGGTCCACCTCGGTCGCCTGGACCAGCCTCGGCTGTCCAGGCGGCGTGATGCGCCGTGAGGACAGACCTCGCTCCCACCGAGACAGCGGACTCTGCCGGTCCCCTAACTGCCGCTCCCACTGGGACCGGGTGGAGAGGGGGACCAGCAGCAGCTCTTCTGACGCTCGGGACCGTCACCGCAGTTCTCGGTCCAGCCGCTCTCCCCAGGAGAGCTGCTCGACCAGGCCTGCAGATCGATCGCCACCGCGGGTTGGCGAACATCTGCAGCCCCCCCAAGCACGCCGGTTCTGCCAGTAGGGGTGGGGGGGGGAGCGTCAGGCCTACCTCTCCTATCCCTTCAACTTCCTCAGGCTACACTGGGAAGGGTGGGGCGATCAGGAGTGATGGCGAGGGGCGCGCCCCTCGCGCTCCCACCGCGACAGCGGACTCTGCCAGTCCCCTGACCGCCGCTCCCGCCGGGACCGGACGGATAGGGGGACCAGCAGCAGCTCTTCTGACGCTCGGGACCGTCACCGCTGCTCTCAGTCTAGCCGCTCGACCAGTGCAGCCCGATCGCCAGCAGCTCTCCTGAAGAGGCTGATGCTCCGTTCTTAGTCCAGCGTTTCTCCGCAAGAAGACTGCTGGTCCAGACTGGCTGCTCAATCGTCACCGTGGTTGATGATCGCCTACACTCCTCCCAGCCTACCTGCTCTGCTGGTAGGCAGGGGAAGAGCTCTCATAACCGCTCCCGTGACATAAGAGACCAACGCTCCGTTCCTTGGTCCAGCGTTTCTCCACAAGAAGCCGCTGGTCCAGACCTGCAGCTTGTTCGCTACCGTGGGTTGGTGATCGCCTGCAGTCCTCCCAGCCTACTGGTTCTGCTAGTAGGCAGGGTAGGAACATCAGGTCTCCCTCACCTGTCCCTTCAACCTCCTCACTGGGAGAAACGAGGCGAACAGGAGTGACCGTGAGGAATGCACTTCTTACGGTCTGGCCACGAGGCTGGTTCGGTCTTGGGACCAACAGATCCTCGCTCAAGTGGTTGGAGGAGATTGTGGGGGGCTGGCGAGGACGAATGACGCTTACCAGACTCTCGGAGGGATACTGCAGAGCGTTCTCCGTAGGATTCCACGTTGGGGACTACGTTCTTGGGGGAGACCTTTGGGTCCTACCGGACCCTAAGTCCCCGTCGTTGAGGAAGGATCTTGCCCCATCCTCAATTTCTATGGGAATCGGGAGGACTACCACCCGATGATCGTCTGATGAATTCGGTGGGGGTTTCGCCGAGTGCTTAGAGTTCTTCAGAATTTCTAGCACTCTCCGAATGTTCTGGTCTTCTACGATCTGCAAACACTTTGGCGAAACCACGGTCCAGAGTGGGCGAGACGAGAATCCCAGATAATTGTTGCTACGATAATTGGCTATCTCGCCGAATGCTCGAATTCCCGGAATTTCTAGCGTTCGAGAAAGCACTGCTGCTGAAGGAAGAATATCTCGGGAAGGGCTCAGCCTGGATGGACCTGACTGTCCGTTGCCTCAGTAGGCGGCCAACCCTGGGATAGAGAAGAACGGGTGGAAACATCCAGTTTGGCTTGAACTATCGTCTTTGGTATCCTGTTATCACCATAGAAGTCTTCCTTCGGGGAAAACTTCTCCTTCACTCTCTTCATTAGAGAATGAAGGGTGTTGGCTTTCAGTCCTTATTCTTGTTCCTCGAATGGAAGAGAATTTAGGAGGGAGGTCTATGTACAGGAACCTACAAATATACTACGCATATTGCCCTCACGACCTGCTTCCGTTATCAGTTGAATTGTCGGAGGTGTAGGCACATACCGTAGTTAACTCTACAGGTTGTGACCGAGACAAATAGTATCTTTGTAATTGAACTCCAACTTGGGACTGCCCTGCAAACCTCCCAGGAGTTACCAGTTTCGATTTTGAGATACTACTTATGGTATTGTTACAACACCACCACCTCAGCGTTTGCATTCACTGAAATCCGTTTCGATTAAATGTAAATGCTCGAGCATATTTTTTTGCGCTCGATGGTTTTAACCGAACGCATTCCTTCTTGGAATGGATTACCTGGCAACTCAGGACGACAAGTGAGTGAGAGCTAGCGGTATTGGGCTGCCTGCCGCAGCCCAGTACCAGTTGGCTCTCCGAGATAGCACGGTCGGATTATGTCTCTCTCCTCTACAATGATTGACTACCGAACCGAATCTCTGCCCGGCAATCACAGACTTAGGTCTCTGGTTGGCTGGAATTCTCGCATACGTGAATGACCATCTCTACTGCATCGCCTTGGACATTGCGAGAATTTTCAGACAGAGATATCTCAATAGACTCGCTATCATCTTTCTGTTTACCGCACAGTAACAGAAGTCTGTAGGCTAGTCTCCCGCTGCATCACACCTGCAGCTGCGATAATGCAGAATGATTTCTTCAAACATGAGTTTTTCTTCTAAATATATCTCGTATTTGTAGGTGTGCAATTGTTCATTGTTCACCCCGAATTGTAGATGTATAACGGAAGACATCGCCTGTTCCCAGCCCTGCCAGCTCTACTTCCAAGTATATAGATGTCCTCCCTGGATAACCTGGGAAGAAGATGATGATGATTCAACCCATGAGAAGCGGTTCTTCAGGCAGTAGATCCCTGTGTTTTCATTACTGAAAAGAGCTCTGCTTTCATTGCAACTCCGACTTCTCACTGAACAGCAATGAAGTAGCGGTTTAGCGTTTTCAGTCCTTTGTAAATCACAGGGATTAAACCGTCTTCGCGGGTTGGTGTCATCGGTGGGACTTTTCTAAGTTCAGAATCTTGAGAGTTACTTCTCTCGATTTGACTGTGAAGACGTAGGTCTGCATTCACCTACCACCTTCGTCTTCAACGGCACATAGTGTTGTTTCTCCTTAGCTGAGATTCAACTACTATGAGAACTTCTGTCTTAACATCAGGGACCTCGGTCTCTAGAAGGCAATTGACTTTCGCCTGTTGGGGACATGCCTTGAGAGAATCATCATCTCGCCTTCCGGCATCGGTGGCAACAGATAGACGATTTGTATGGTCTCTTGGCATAACCCTTCAAAAGGCGAGGGTCACGTGACTACGCCTCGGATGCTTGGACAGCTTGCCTCACACAACTGAACGCAGTCAGTCGGCAGGTGTCGAAGCGTCCAAGACCATCACGAGCTACGCTGTGGACTTAGTTCGGTTGTTCCAGATCAATCATTACTTCGTCCTATTAGCGTGTTCTGGTACCCATAACCATCAACACCCACCATGGAGTGTCGGTGTCCTATCCACCGCGGAGACGTAGAGACTTCACCGCAGTGGGGTACAAGACCGCGAGAGACTTCACTGCAGTGGGATACGAGACCGTGAGACACTTCGCTGCAGACGGATAGACCAGTATGGATAGGTCATCGCGACTATATCCTTCTTTCCCTCCGGGACTGCCCACAGGTCCTTGGAACCTCATTTCCCTGGACCAGTGGTGGATGCTTGCAAGATGTGTTTGCTTACCCAGCTCCTCGACATGACAAGTTGCATCTCGTCCATGGTGTGCAGTTGTAGAGGTAAGAAGGATGTGAGAGTGACTGGCTCTCCCCCTTCCACGCCTCTTCTCTCCATTCCTCTCCTTCGGGTTGAGGATAGGATTCGAACTCACACTGGCTGGTCGGACGATTGATGCGGTAAGCCTATACATAAGCATCCTTTTTATGTTTCTTATCAGAAACATAGAAGCAATTTCGCTCCTTCCTCTAGCAAGAGGAGGAAGGAGACTGACAATAATGCAAACCCTTCCCAGAACTTCACATTAATGTCTCCGACGCCAATATTCTTCACAGCCCTTTTTTGGATGAGTCACGATCCCTCACTCATTTCGAAAAGGGCCAGAAGTCTGACTCTTGATCACGCAGCTCCTATAATTTGATCAAGTTGTCAGAGGCAGCAGGGCACTCCTCCTTGCTCTTATGACCAGGAGGAGTAGCCTAGGTGCGCAGAACTCCAGTCAGTTCTAGAGGCTCACTCAGATTCCTCCCACCAATCAGTGAGTCTTCCTATTGTTAAAGGACCGAAAGGTCTGTATTACGTATCGTAACAAATAACAATGTCGAAAATTGTATTTTTCCTAACTATACAAACCTGAGGTCTTTTAACAAAGATGCCCACCTCATGCCACCCCTCAATCTGAACCTGGGCTGAAAGGCAAAGTGGAGTGTTTACATCCGGGCAGGCTAGCCTGCCCCATGGTAGTTACTGCCTAACCACCTTGTTCAAGATTCAACGGCCGTAATTCCAGCTTAGAAGTAAACAAGTTACAAAGTGGGTTTCTTTTTCAATTATTATTATTATTATTATTATTATTATTGTTATTATTATTATTATTATTATTATTATTATTATCATCATTTGAAAATATTAATAAACATATTATACATGTGTACCATAAAAATCTCTCATCTCAATAAAGAGAGAGAAAAACACTCCCTCCCCTCCTGTCACATTACTTGATATTTAACAGCTATTGGACCTCAGCTTGGACCTGAAGTTCGAAAGAAAGATGCGTGAAGACTGGGATTCCCTTCATCCTTACATAATTTTTTAGATTTATAAACTAAAATCTTACTAATTCACTGTAGTATTTTCTTTAATGAATTGATTGCTCTTTACATTAATATTAATATTTAAAAATTAGTAAATTGTTTATTTATCATGCAAAAAACACATCTCTGTAAGAGAAAGAGAGAAATATTATTGTTATTATGTGATATCATTTAATCTTATTAAACTTGCTAATACAGTATTGCTCAATATTAATATTTGAAAATTAGTAAATCATTTTTGTATCATAAAAATGTATTTAGTCATGAAAATAACATCAAAATAGGTACACTAATTAGTGATTATTTATTGTTGGAAAAACCCGCGAATAGTTGAATTCCCCGCAAATAATGGGTAGATATGATCCAGAGAGAAATCTGTAAATCCGTGAGTCCGCTAATCCGGAGAACACGAATACTGGGGGCCCACTGTACTTACCCAGTAATTATATGATCAGAGCCCACCTGCCTTCCCTCTGATGGACATTATACATGAAACACAATGAAGTGCTTTGCTAAGCAGTTTGGGGACGCCACTGTATGTCTACACTGAACAATCGAAGCGCTACCCGCAAAATTTGAATTAGGCTGCTGTACGTTGGAATACGTTGGAAACTATAGCTATATAATTACTGGGTAAGTATAAACAAAACCTTATTACATTATAAAAATATTTTCAAATACAGTGGTTCCCCCATATTCGCAGGGGGATGCGTACCAGACCCCCTGCGAATAGTTAGAACCCGCGGATAGTTGGAACCCGTATAAAAATGCTTAAAAGTGCCTATTTTGTTAGTTAAAACTCAAGAAAAATCTGCTAAAAATGTTTATACTTGGGTTTTTAAATAGTTGTCACAAAAAGTGCATTTTATGATAAAAAAAAAAAAAAAAAAGAATTTGCGGATGTTTCTCATAGAAAAATACTAAGAATAGGAGAATTTCCTGTGAATAATGGGGAATATGTTCCACAGAAAAATCTGCAAGTCCGGAGAACACGAATATTAATAAGATTAATAAAAGAAATAGCGATTCCCAGTGTTTTTATCCACTTCGAGAAAGGAGGGCGGGGGAGTAAATTACAGTTTGATATACCTATTGGCAGAGGAGAAGGGGTCAGAGAACGGAACCGCCGATAACCGGGGAATGCCTGTATAGGCAGTCCCCGATTATTGGCGATCTGGTTTTATGAGGCTTGTCTAGCTCCATAAAATCATAAATTTATGGCGCCATAATGGGACGAGTTCCGGCTATTGGCGCCATAAGGGTACTTATGGCACCATAACTGGTTACCAGCGCCATAAGCGCCATTATGGCGCCATAAATCACTGAGTTTTGGTTAATGGCGGTTTTCGCTTATCAGCACACCCCCGAACGGAACCTCTGCTGTTAAGCTGGGACTCTGTATATTGTGTTAATAACATATGTGACAAGAATACTAACGTATCTGACAAGAATAGGTAATGATACAGTAGGCCCCCATATTTCGCGGACTCGTGAATTCGCGGATTTCTCTCTGGACATTATTTACCGGAAATTTGCCTATTCATAGTATTTTTCTATGATAAATATCCAGAAATTCCTGGCTTTTTTATCAGTTTAATCATAAAATGCACTTTTTGTGATAAAACTTAAAAAAACAGGTATAGAAATTTTAAGTGGGTTTCTCTTGAGTTTTACCTACCGAAATAGATTGTTTTCAGTGTTTTTTATAGGGTTCAAACTATTCGTGGATTCTAACTATTTGTGGGGGGGGGGGTGTGTGTGTGGTACACATCCCCCGCAAATACTGGGGGACCACTGTATAGTCATTTTATCATTTTCAAGATGATAGACCTTAGAGTCATATACTTTAATTAGTGCTTTTCCCCATCTGGTATGTCATGTGTTAATTAAGGATATGAAAAATGCTGCTGTTCAACATTGTTTTATTTAAATGTAATTTGATTGCATGCATTAATGTAAATTATTTTGACATTTAGTTCCTTATCTTTCTAGCAAGCAGACCTCATTCATCCTTATGGTTACACCACTATGAGATATGTATCTTCGCTGATATCAGGAGCCATGATATTTTGTGTTGGCGCGGGTCTCTCTTTCCAACATGGTATATCAGCGCTTTTGGAACCAGCAGAGGTATGTCAAGTGATTTTATTTATTTCTTATGACTACATAGATGTACGTATATGGTATGTGATACCAGACCTAACAATGTCTACAACTGGAATGGTTTTATATTGTGGATGTAGACTTAGTATCTTTTATATCTGATAATGTATTTTATATCCTCGTATAATTGGGTGTAAAATTATCAGCATTTAAACTTATGGATTAGAATGTTTAATTACTACAGTAATTTACTGAAAGTCATATATTTTTATTTGAAATTATGTGCTATGTTTAATTATGTTTGATGATTGAGATGGGGTACTTTTCCTCAGTTTAAAAATGTTTTTTATATAGTTGTCTCATTTTGTGCATGTGGTTCAGAATTTCACTTTTGTGCCATAAAATTTCATGATAGTCTTTCAGAATTCCGTGAGTGATAAATAAAGAAAATGGTGATAGTACAAAAGACAACCATATCATTAGCATTTTCAGTGTTGTGACAGTAAATAAAGGACAACTCATTGAACCTTAGAGCGAATTGATTTAAAGTGTCAGGGTACATTTTCTTTGTCTGATCAAAATTTCATTTGATAATCAGAGTTGATTTATCTGCTTAGTTTCTCAACTAGGAATTAGTTACAGCCATTCAGTAGGGAATTTCTGGCAGTTGCCTTCATCCTTGGCACTTAGGGAAAACATCTTAGACCTTTCTTCCTGTAACTTAGTAACCACTTGGCTCTGGAAGTGAAACAGAATTAATAGGTTTAAAATGAAGCATAATGTAAAAGAAGAGAAAAAACTTCATCCAGTGAATGATCAGCACCAGTTTACCTTTACCATGATGTATTTTTTAATTTGAGCTTGGTTTAATTTTTCACATTAGGCAGATAGCATTTCTTTAAGGTTTTGTAATTACAAAACCTTAAAACTAATGAAAATAGATTTATGGATTTTACTTGATATGATATAAGTTCTTTAATATTTTTTTCTGAGTGCCGTATGGAGCTTGATGTAGAGAGTTATATTAAAAAAAAATTCTTATTGGTAATGTTAAGACATCATAATAAATGTAACTTATCATCCAGCAGGTAACGCCACTCTATTGGGCCTTCTACATTTTAGGGGGTTCACTCATAACTGAAGGTGGAACCCTTTTGATGGCTGCTCATTCCATTAGAAAAGGAGCAATTGCACAGCAAATGACCTTCACTGAATATGGTATGTTTAGATACAGTTTTTGAGATATGATCTGTGTGATAATTTAGCATGACATAGCATACATATTTCATCACCCTGTGTAGGAATATAGTTCTTCCATCTAATCTGTGGTCTACCTTCCACTGAGTCAGAATTTTGTACTTTTATTGCCATGTCTTACCGAACAATTATACAGCCATAGGTTCACTACACGGTTCTCTGCCATGTTAGAAACCTACAGCTGTATAATTGTTTGATAAGTATTCAACAAATTTAATTTTATTATAAAAATTACCTAGGAGGGGTTATTGCTTTTAGTTGCCTTATGCAGCAGTATAGCTATTTTGCAGCAGTATAGCTAAAGTCCCGGTTGTATTGGTCTTCAGTTATCAATCAAATGTTTTTTTATTCAACCTATTCAACCTTGGTCCAATTTTTAATTTTCCTTTAAGAACAATTCCTCAGACCAAGCTCTGAGAATTGTATTTTGTCATCTGGTGGTCTCAGTAAACAGCTTCAGAAGTGATATCTTCTTTGTGAGCAAGTACGCTCACCCATTGTATGCGCAGGAGTTGCCAGATCTTACAGATTCCTTGCTATACAATCTTTGATTGTTTTAACCAGTCCAACTGGCGCACTAGATTATCCTATTGTTAAGACCTCAGGTTTGTTAGTTATGAAAAATACAAATTTATTAAAATATTTGTCCATTTTTTAATGTGTTAGAATGATCTTTGATCAATTTTCTATTAGTTCTCTGATACTTTACAAGATCTTTTCATTTTGAATAGGTATTAAATGTGGTAAAGCATTTTATTTTTGATGAATTCTACCTACTGTTAAAGTTAGTTATATCTCCGCGCTGATTAGGCGAGTTGGCTTTCAAACAAAAAATCAAATGGCTGCCCTGATGACTATCTAGTTTACCTGTTTTCCACCAGGTGTGTTTCAAATGTTTTAGCTCTTGTCAGAATTCTTGCCGCCACTGCGGTTAGGCAATTGTTGGTATTCTATGAAGTTTGGCTGTTTTACACCTGTTTACGGTATTGTAATTTCATTTTCTTAGGCTATATATCCTGGAAGCAAAACCAATAACATCAGGCTATGTTGGAATGATTTTGGTGTAAGGAGGGTGTTGGAATTTGAAGTAGATCAACATTCGATTTGCACTAGTTGCAAGGGTACAGAGTGCGATCTTGGAACTAGATGTGAAGAATGTAAGGAATTGTCCCGGGAAATTTATGCCAGAATATGTTAGGTATAGGAAAGAAGGAAAACTGATAGATTGCAAAAGTAATTTGGTTAGGTCAAGACTTAAACCTGTAGTTCTATGCCACTTAGTGTCCCTTCATCTGCAGCTATCCTTACTCAGACTAGGCATTTTGGTAGTGCTAGTATTGACTTCCTTACTAGAGTTCTGCCTTCTGCTCCCCATTCGGTTCAAGAAAAGCGTATCGAGAAGTTAGAATGTAACATTAAACCAATTTTTAGTTCTAATACAAGTTGAACTGAGTTTGTGACAGGAATGTTCCGAATCCCTCCATAGTGTGTGCTCTGTTTCACATTCCTCTGTTAGAAGTAAGGTGTAGGTGCCCTCGTTTATATGAAGCCCAAGCCTAGGACTGCCCTGCAACAGTTGGTAGTGTCCGCTGCCAGGGAACTGGGTCGGTTCTCGGGATGATGGGGTTCTGTGCCCTCCAACACCTACTTTGCCCTTTTCACGGCCTGAATCTCGCGTAAGGGCCGTTAGAGCATTTGCCTAAGGATCATTTTGGTAAACGTTAATCCTCACTCCATATGCGCATTCTGTCGTCATCAACACCTAGTTTGAGGTGTTAGCATGCATAGGATTAATAATATATAATATAGGTACAGGCAGCCCGCGGTTACCGTCGCCATCAGTTAGCAGCATTTCAGTTTTACGGTGCTTATTAAATATATTCATAACTGGGTTTTACATTCCATAGAGTTTATAGCAATTTTCTTGCTTCTATTTAGCGTAAATTGATCTATAGAAACTATTCATTTGTGATAAGGTTATTGTTCTTTATATGAAGTTTTTAACTTGAAAATTTATGTAAATAAGTGAACTAGACTTGGTTATTTTTTTCGTTAATAGATGGCGCTATTGTCTGGTTATCAGTACATAGTACATATTTCAGTACTTGCCGAAGCACCAAGAGACCATCCTAAAATACAAACTAATGAATATGCATCTATTCCTTGGCTCTTTTAAAAAGTTATGCTTTACTTCACTATATCCAATAATAGTGTATGTAGTCTCATATTACTACATGTAGTAATATTATAAAATACAGACAAAGCAATCTATGTTTTGCTTTGGAAAATTCAGCTGAGGGCAGAGGTAAGATTATTTCACTTTATTTAACTCAGTTCAGAGCGATTTTCTTGCATCTGTTTAGAGTAAATTAATCTTTAGAAACTCTATTCCTATGTGACAAGGTTATTTTTCTTCATATGAAGAGTTTTTAAGTTGAAAATTTATGTAAATAAGTGAACTACACTTGGATATTTTATTCGTTAATAGATGGCGCTGTTGTCTGGTTAGCGGTACATATTTCGGTACTTGCCGAAGCACCAAGAGACCTTCCTAAAATACAAACATATCGAATATGCATCTATTCCTTGGTTCATTTTAAAAGTTATGCTTTACTTCACTGTATCCAATAATAGTGTATGTAGTCTCATATTACTACGTATAGAAGTATTATAAAATACTAACAAAGTGATCCATGTTTTGCATTGAAAAAATCAGCTGAGGGCAGAGGCAGGGTTATTTTGCCCTACTTAACTTGATTCAAAGGGATTTCTTGCTTCTATTGACGATAAACAGGTTATTTTTTGTTATATTGAGTGCTTTTAAGTTTAAATATGACGAAATATGTAAATCTTGTTATGAACTCTATTTTTTGTTGTTAATAGATAGTTTTGGGAGCATGTTATTTTGTGTAAAAAACTGATTATATATGTTCGTTTTCATCCTATATCATAATAATACGATATTTACGTATTTATCTGTTAGCGGCGTGAAAACAACAGTCAAATTTGTTCTTTCATGGCGAGTATATTTTATTAACCCTTTAACGCCGATTGGACGTATTAAACGTCGATATAAATTGTCTGTTGGGTGCCGATTGGACGTATGAAAAAATTTTTTTTTTTTAATTCGCGGAAAAATAGTTATAGGCCTACTATGCGAAAACTTTGGAATCACGCGCCTTGGGGGATGCTGGGAGCTCACGGATCAAGGTGTTGTTTTGTTTACAATTGTTACCCAGGCGCGCAAGCGCAAATTTCTTTCATCTTGCCCTAAAATGTATCAGCAACACATCTCGTAAATTATTTCGTCACTTTGACATAATTTTTGCACCATTTTATATATGCCGTTACATGGAGTATTATATATGAAAATGTGTGCAATTTCATGTAGAATACAACTAAAAACAACTCAAGGTTGTAGCTTTTATCAGTTTTTAAATATTTTTATATAAATAATAACGTCCCAAAATTTCAACCTTTGGTCAACTTTGACTCTACCAAAATGGTCGAAAAACGCAATTGTAAGCTAAAACTCTTATATTCTAGTAATATTCAATCATTTACCTTCATTTTGCAACAAATTGGAAGTCTCTAGCACAATATTGAAATATTTTCATATAAATAACGATAAGTGCCAAAATATCAACCTTCGGTCAACTTTGTCTCGACCAAAATGGTAAAAAATTGCAATTGTAAGCTAAAACTCTTACATTCTAGTAATATTCAATCATTTACCTTTATTTTGCAACAAATTGGAAGTCTCTAGCACAATATTCGATTTATGGTGAATTTATGAAAAAAAAAAAAAAACATTTTCCTTACGTCCGCGCGGTAACTTCCGAAAAAAATCAGAAATTTTTTCGTCCGATTGTTGTACTGTGTACACCATTTTAAATTAGCCATTGCATAAAGTTTTATATATGAAAATGTGCACAATTTTATGTAGAATACAACTAAAAACAACCTATGGTTGTAGCTTTTATCAGTTTTGAAATATTTTATATAAATAATGATTAGTGCCAAAATTTCAACCTTTGGTCAACTTTGACTCGACCGAAATGGTTGAAAAAGGTAATTGTAAGCTAAAACTATTACATTCTAGTAACATTCAATCATTTACCTATATTTAGCAACAAATTGGAAGTCTCTAGCACAATATTTTGATTTATGGTGAATTTATGAAATACGTAAACTTTTTCCTTACGTCCGCGGTAACTTTTGAAAAAATCATAAATTTTTTCGTCCGATTGTTGTAATGTTTGTACCATTTTAAATTAGCCGTTACATAAAGTTTCATATATGAAAATGTACGCAATTTCATGTAGAATACAACTAAAATCAACCTATGGTTGTAGCTTGTATCAGTTTTGAAATATTTTTATATAAATAACAATAAATAGAAAAAATTCATCCTTTGGTCAACTTTAACTCGACTGAAATGGTAAAAAACTGCAATTGTAAGCTACAACACTTACAGTCTAGTAATGTTCAATAAATTACCTTCATTTTGCAACAAACGAGAAGTCTCTAGCACAATATTTCGATTTATGGTGAATTTTTGAAAACAGCTTTTTTTTACGTCCACGCGTTACGAATTCATGCATCATTTTGTGATAATATTTTCTGTGTTGCCTTGATCGTTTTACTATATGTTATATACCAAAATGATCACAATTTAGTGTACATTACAAAAAAAAATAACTCGTTAGCTTTAACGGTTTTGCTCACAGCGCGATTTGTATACAATTATATATGAAATTTTTTTTTGCCCTGTCATATATCCCAATATTTATCTCGAACGCCACCGGCATACGGGAGACGATTTTTAAAATACTGCTTCGGCGTTTTAGGGTTAAAATACATTTTCTCCCCTATTATTTGTGGTCGAGTTTCATCATGTTACTGATGCTCGATAATTTCTAGTCATTAGTAGTGTAAACATTGTTTTAATGTATGACACTTACCTGGCAGGTATATATATAGCTATATTCTCTGTTCCACCTGGCAGAAATTTTCAAAACTCGCGGCAATCGCTAGTAACCTATTAGTAGTTCAGGCAACCACCACCCCGTTACCGTGGCGCTAGCGCTAGGAACCGTTCCCAATTGGGCCAGATTTTCTCTGCCAGCCGAACCGGCAACATTGTTGGTGGTTCCCTGCTAGAATTTTCATTCTCGTTGCTGACTGATCTTGGATTTTGGTATTGTACTCGGAAACGTTAGCTTGGCATTCGCTTTGGATTGTTCTTTAAGATGTCTGACTCTGGAAGTATGTTTAGAGTGTGTGTAAAAGAGGGGTGTAAGGTAAGATTGCCGAAAGCTTCGGTCGACCCTCATACCGTTTGTAAGAAGTGTAGGGAGAATGTGTGTACTTGGGAGAATAGATGCATTGAATGTGAGAATTTATCAGAGAAGGAATGGAAGGTCTTTATGAAATTATGTTGAGAGACTTGAGAAAGATCGTGTAAGGAGATCTGTTTCTCGTAGTGAGAAGTCATATTCTTCGAGTAAAAGGAGTGACTGTATTTCCTCTCCAGCTCCTTCTAATGTAGAATTGGTAGTTCCTTCTCCCCAGGTATCTCCTGCGCCCGCTGCTGTATCGGAGGAGACGAACGATACAAATATTGTAAAAGTGTTCGCTGCCCTTGCGTCCATGGGCGACCAGATACAGCGACTCACAGATAAAGTTAGTGCTTTCGATGTCAGTGAAAGTGTAGTGGAGGGGGCGTCTGATCGTCTCTCTCGTGCTCCTAGACCTAGACCTCTGTCAAGCTCCCAGACCCAAGGGAGAAGGCATGTCGACAGTCGAAGGGAGGCGAGAGAGGTTTTGTCACGGTCAGGCGTCCCTTCGAACAGTCCTGTTGCAAGTTCCCAGGCTGTTGCAGTTCGCCGCAGAAAAGGCGTAACTGGGAAGTGTGCGTCCTCGGAAGGTTCGACTTCCGAGCGAGAACGTCGGTATGCAGTGGTGTCTCGCCCACTCAAGAGGACGTTCAGGACGTCAACGGCTCTCGAGAGACAGGCGCAAGACAGTGAGGCTTGGAGTAGTCCTGAGGTGTTGTCATCCTCGGAAGACGGGGACCGCAATCCGATTCAAAGAGGAAAAGGATTTTTCGTACTAGAGAGGACGCAGGATGCACTGGTGATATACGTCCGTCTCGGCATGGTATTTCCATGGGAGAATCGCCTCCATCTTCTTATGTATCCTCCCCTCGTATTTCTCCGTCGGGTAGAGTACAGGATCGCTCTCCGTTAGGTCGCAGTCCAGCTCGTAATCCTCATCCTTCGTCGTCTACCATGCAGGAGGATAGTACGAAGCATTTCTTACGGGAAATGCAGTCCAAGTTGGCAGTACTGGTGAAGTCTTGGGATGCTACTGAACAACCATCTTCGAGGCGTAAGGACGATTTCCTTCCCATTAAGTCTTCTAAAAGGGAAGACAAGGACGCGTTCGCCGAGGACGCAGGGCGAACTGGCGCTAGGAGGAAAATAGTTTCCGAAGAAGCAGGACGCAAACGTCAGGACGCGGGGACCAATGGGGTGGATGCAGGACGCAGGCGACAGGAAGCAGGCGTTTCTACGATGGACGCAGGACGCAGGCGGCAGGACATCGAGAGGCGGCAGGACGCCGACGCCTCGGTAGCCGCAGGACGCAGGCGGCACGACATCGAGAGGCGGCAGGACGCCGATGCCGGTAGCGCAGGACGCAGGCGGCATAGAGGACGCAGGCGGCAGGACGCTAGTCCGTCAACGAAGCGTCAATACGACGACGACTTAGAAGACATTTCTTCAGCAGAAGAAGAGTTGGAAGTAATTGAAGAAAAGAATACGGAACCTTCTTCAGATTATAAGGTTCTGACTTCACGTCTTATTGCTGTTTTTGAGGGGGAATTTAAACCGACAGCTCCGTTATCCCCCTTATCACAGTTTTCCAAGAACTAGGACTCCAAAGAAGTCCTCTTTCCTGAAAATGACGATGTCAATTTCGGCGAAGAAGGCCCTTCAACGGGTGAATGACTGGATGAAGGAGAAGAAAGAAGCGGGAAAATACTCTTTTGTTTTTCCTCCAGCTAAGTTAGCTTCTAAATCAGGAGTATGGTACGCTACTGGAGAAAGTCTAGGCCTGGGAGTACCTGCCTCCTCCCAGGGGGACTTCTCCAGTATAGTAGACAGCTCACGCAGACAGGCGTTACAGTCGGCCAAGGTCTGGTGGACGTCTTCGGAATTTGACCATCTATTTAAAGGGATTTTTAGGACTTTCGAAGTCTTCAATTTCTTGGATTGGTCTTTGGGAGCGCTAGCGAATTCCCTAGGAGAAGAGGATTCGCAGGACTTAGAAACAGCTAAGAGCATTATGTCCTGCATGGATAAGGCTCTTAGAGACGGAACGAATGAGCTGGCTTCGTTATTCACAGCAGGAGTGCTTAAGAAAGAGATCGCTGTTGTGTTCGTTCGCCTCAAAGGAGTTTCTAACTCTCAGAAATCGGAGTTACTGTTCTCGCCCCTTTCGAAACAGCTGTTTCCTTCAGAGGTGATTAGGGATATAGCTCTATCCCTTTCGCAGAAAGCCACTCAAGATCTTCTTTCGTCTTCAGTTAAGAAGTTCTTACCAACCAAGTTGGTGAAGAAGACGCCAAAGGATACTAGACCGATCGCAACAGCCCTTTCGAGGAAGAACATTCGCTCGACCCGCCTTTAGGGGTAAGAGAGTACCCGCGAAAAGAGGAGCCAAGACCCCCTCTAAAGAATGAGAACTCAGTCCTCCAGACGACAGTGGGAGCCAGACTTCAAGGTTTTTGGGAAGTTTGGCAAGAAATGAAGGCAGATCCCTGGGCTGTCAACGTAGCTCGGGAAGGATACAAGATTCCTTTCTTGAAAAGACCTCCTCTCGCAACATCTCCGAGAGCCCACCCTCGGGGCAAATTACAACGATTTAGAGAAGAAAGCGGCTCTGTGGGAGCAAGTAGCTTCCATGCTAGAGAAAGGAGCAATAGAACCTGTTCTGGATCACGAATCTCCGGGATTTTACAACCGTCTGTTCCTGGTTGCAAAGTCCTCGGGAGGTTGGAGGCCAGTGCTGGACGTAAGTCAACTGAATCTTTTCGTAGAAAAGACCAAGTTCACTATGGAGACGAACGATTCAGTACTGGCAGCGGTACGTCCAGGGGACTGGATGGCGACTCTGGACTTACAAGACGCATACTTTCATATTCCGATTCATCCAGGAAGCAGGAAGTATCTAAGGTTTGTGATTCAGGACAGGGTCTTTCAGTTCAAGGCCCTATGCTTCGGCCTTTGCACAGCCCCTCAAGTGTTCACGAGGATGATGTCCAATGTGGCGAGATGGTTACATTTAAGAGGGATCAGAGTGTTCTTTGTTTAATCTGGACGACTGGTTGATAAGATCCCAGTCAAGAAGTCAATGTCTGGAGGACGTGAGTCAAACATTGGACTTAGCAAAAGACCTAGGTCTGGTAGTGAATATGGGAAAATCCCATTTGGAGCCCCAACAACAGATAGTTTATTTGGGGATTCAGATATCGCAGTGACTTTTCGGGCTTTTCCGTCCCCCGAAAGGCAAGCCCAATGCAGTCAGAAGGTGCAGGACTTTCTAAAGAAAGACCGATGCTCTGCAAGAGAGTGGATGAGTTCCTACTGGGCCACACTCTCTTCGCTAGAGGGAGGTTCATTTCTTTAGGAAGACTGCACATGAGACCTCTTCAGTTTTTCCTGAAGGATTCATGGCCAAGAAAATTGCAACCGGATTCCTTCCAGTTTCTAATTCCGGCCGAAGTAAAGGAGGAATTAAAGTGGTGGCTAACTCCAGGCAGGTTAGCAAGAGGGATGTCGCTTCAGCAGAAGAACCCAGACCTCTGTTGTTGTTTTCCGACGCGTCGGACGTGGGTTGGGGAGCGACATTAGGCCCTCAAGAGGTGTCGGGACTTTGGAACAAGGACGAAACAAAGTGGCACATAAACAGGAAGGAACTGTTGGCAATTTTCTTGGCTTTGAAGCACTTCAGAGAGTTGATTCGAAACAAGACAGTGCAGGTCAACTCGGACAACACCACGGCTCTGGCATATATTCGAAAACAAGGGGGAACTCATTCTTTTCCCCTTTACAATCTGGCAAAAGAAATTCTGCTTTGGGCAGAAGAGGAAAAGGTCGTGATACTCACCAGCTTTATACAAGGAGAGAAGAACGTGAGTGCGGACCTGTTGAGCAGAAGAGAGCAACTTCTCTCGACGGAGTGGACGTTGCACATGGAGGTTTGCCAGAGCCTGTGGAAGTTGTGGGGCCGTCCGGTAGTGGATCTGTTTGCGACAGCCAGAAACAAAAAGGTTACCAACATATTGCTCTCCGATTCATTCCAGACCAGAAGCAGTGGCGGTAGATGCATTCCTGATGGATTGGTCAAAACTTAGATCTGTACGCTTTTCCTCCGTTCAAGGTGCTGGGGAAAGTGATGAAGAAGTTCAGGGAGAGCAAAGGAACGAGGATTGACCTTAATAGCCCCGCCGTTTTGGCCGGCCCCAAAAGTTGGTTCACAGAGGTACTGGAATGGACAGTAGATACGCCAAGGACTCTTCCTCTAAGAGTAGATTTACTCAGACAACCCCACTTCGACAGGTTTCACAAGAATACCCTCGCTCTGGGTCTGACTGCGTTCAGGACTATCGAACGTTGGTCCAGAGCGAGGGGATATTCTAGAGAGGTGGCCAGTGCAGTGGCTAGAGCCAGAAGAACCTCCACAATCACGGTGTATCAGTCGAAGTGGGACAATTTCCGGAAGTGGTGTAAGAACAAGAAAGTGTCTTCATCCAGTACCTCTGTGACCCAAATCGCAGATTTCCTTCTTTACTTGAGGAAGGATTTACACTTGTCAGTTTCGACAATCAAAGGTTATAAGAGTATGCTGAACCCTCAGGGTTTGTTTAGACACAGGGATCTAGACATCTCGAATAACTTAGATCTGAGAGATCTGATTAGGTCGTTTGGGACGAAGAAACAATCAGAAGGCAGGCCACCTGCTTGGAACCTGGATGTGGTCTTGAAGTATTTAACTTCTAGCAAATTCGAACCGTTAGAGGAATCCTCTCTGAGAGATCTTGCTAAGAAGACTATCTTTTTTAGTAAGCATTGGCAACTGCTAAAAGAGTTTAGTGAGCTTCAGGCCATATCGAAGAAGGTGGGATGGAGACACGGCAATGCAGTGTGTTCATTCCAAGAAGGTTTCTTGGCCAAGAATGAGGATCCAGCTAATCCTTGGCCAAGATCCTTTGAAGTTTTGGGTCTAGCTGAATTGGTCGGTAACGAGCAAGAAAGAGTTCTCTGCCAGTGAGAGTGTGCGATGTTATATAGAAAGAACAAAGAGTTATCAGAGGGAAGTCTGATGCTCTGTGGTGTTCAGTTAAAGACCCCACTAGACCCATGACGAAGAACGCTCTAGCCTTCTTCATGAGAGAGTTAATTAAAGAGGATCATATGTTGTGTGAAGAGCAGAGCTTGGTATTTTGAAAGTGAAGGCTCATGAAGTCAGGGCAGTGGCGACTTCATTAGCTTTTAAAAAGAATTTAGACCCTCAAGGAAATTATTGAATCCACATATTGGAGAACTAATTCAATATTTGCGTCTCATTATCTTAGGGACGTTCAGACAACCTTCGATAATTGTCAGACGCTAGGTCCATACGTGTCCTCGGGTACAGTATTGGGCAAAGGAGTTACTACCCCATAACCTTCTTTTAAGCTAGTTGATTTTATTAGGTGATGGTGTTTGTGTTTATTGGTCGTCTGAGAAAGGGTGCGGTACTTTTCTCAGTCGTGTTAGTATTATCTGGTGATGGTGTGTGTAGTTCAGGTAAATGATCTGTTACTAGCTTGAATGCCGTGGCATAAGAGGGCTGTAAGGATCTGTCAACACATTGGTCACGTCCAGTTGTCAGTTCCAGTCTTAGCTTCTTCATGAGAGAGTTAATTAAAGAGGCTCATATGTTTGTGTGAAGAGCAGAGCTTTGGTATTTTGAAAGTGAAGGCTCATGAAGTCAGGGCAGTGGCGACTTCATTAGCTTTTAAAAAGAATTTAGCCCTCAAGGAAATTATTGAATCCACATATTGGAGAACTAATTCAATATTTGTCGTCTCATTCTTAGGGACTTTCAGACAACCTTCGATAATTGTCAGACGCTAGGTCCATACGTGTCCTCGGGTACAGTATTGGCAAAGGAGTTACTACCCCATAACCTTCTTTTAAGCTAGTTGATTTTTTTATTAGGTGATGGTGTTTGTGTTTATTGGTCGTCTGAGAAAGGGTGCGGTACTTTTCTCAGTCGTGTTAGTATTATCTGGTGATGGTGTGTGTGTAGTTCAGGTAAATGATCTGTTACTAGCTTGAATGCCGTGGCATAAGAGGGCTGTAAGGATCTGTCAACACATTGGTCACGTCCAGTTGTCAGTTCCAGTCTTAGCTTCTTCAACATACAGGACACTTCCTTGTTGAGAGCTACTAAGGTTTAAGCAGGCTTAGAGGCAGGACCTATGAAGTCAGCTACCTTAGCAGGTAAGGAACCTGGAGTTTTAATAATATTTTAATAATATTTTTATACTCTAAGAATGTTGCTGTCCTTGACCCACCTCCAAATGTGTCAATCAGCTATATATATACCTGCCAGGTAAGTGTCATACATTAAAATGAAGTTTTTATGATAAAACAAAGTTTAATGTATACTTACCTGGCAGGTATATATAATTTAATTCCCACCCGCCTCCCCTCAGGGGACAGGGTTCAGAGAAAATCTGGCCCAATTGGGAACGGTTCCTAGCGCTAGCCCACGGTAACGGGGTGGTGGTTTGCCTGAACTACTAATAGGTTACTAGCGATTGCCGCGAGTTTTGAAAATTTCTGCCAGGTGGAACAGAGAATATAGCTATATATATACCTGCCAGGTAAGTATACATTAAACTTTGTTTTATCATAAAAACTTCATTTTTTCAGCTTCAGCTACAAATGCAGCCTAAATTTAGCAGTACGTACTCTATATGTACTATATTTCCGTGCTGGTATTTTCTCCATAGCAAATAAATGTATAACATAAAAATATATATCATGGTGGTCACCTATGTAAACAAGCAGCGAGGCCTGGTTTCTCGTCAACTTCACGCCTTGACTGTTGAGGTTCACCAGTGGGCGGTCAGCAATTCGGTAGAGCTCTCAGCCAGGTATATCCTAGGCAAATGGAATGTGGTCGCAGACAAACTCAGTCGTCGGGATCAGATCCTAGGCACAGAGTGGTCCCTTCATCAAGTGGTAGCCGACAAACTTTTCCAGGTTTGGGAGAGACCCATGCTGGACCTTTTTGCGACTCAGTTCAACAGGAAGCTGGAGATATTCTGTTCAGTGGTTCTAGATCCTTTAGCGTTAGCGGAGGATGCATTCCAACGTCCGTGGGCCAACCTGAAGGTGTATGCCTTCCCTCCGTTTTGTTTGATCCGTCAAGTTCTGAACAGGCTGATGAGTTCACAGGGTCTCAGGATGACTTTGGTAGCCCCTCTGTGACCCCAGGCGGAATGGTTTCCAGTTCTGCTGTCGTTGTTGTCAGAGGTTACGAGGGAAATTCCCCCTTGGCTGCATCTCCTATGTCAGCTGCATGCGGAAAGGTTCCACCAGTCAGTAGAATCCCTGTCTCTTCACGATGGGAGGCTATCAAGTATCTCCTCCGAGTGAAGGGCTTTTCTTAGAGAACAGCAGGGCATGTGTCCAGCAGTCTCAGAAAGTTGACCTCTACGGTTTACTAAGGCAAATAGGCAATCTACTGTGATTGGTGTCGTAAATGGGGTTTTTCTTTACTCATAACCTCTACAGGCAGTCCCCGGGTTACGACAAGGTTAAGGCGCTTTTCAATTATATTCATCAGAAATTATTTCCAGGGTTACGACGCCTACAACACTGATCTGGCAGAAGAAATATGACACCAAAAATGCAAAATAATCAATAATTGAAGGTTATTTTAATGAAAAATGCAATAAGAATACAGTTTACATAGTTTTCAATGACCCAAAGCATTAAAAGTAAGGTTTTCTTGGGATTTTTTACGATGTTCTGGCTTACGACGATTTTCGGCTTACGACGCGTCTCAAGAACGGAACCCCCGTCGTAACCCGGGGACTGCCTGTATTCAGCGAATAGCAGACTTGTTAACCTTCCTCAGAGATGAGAAACGTTTGTCCGTTTCTGCCATTAGAGGCTTTCAGGGCGGCCCTGAGTTTAGTGTTATGCCTTAAGAGGGCCGGCCGGCTAATGCCATTTTTTAACGACAGGACTTTGACATTCATACCAATTAATAAGGTGACTTGGGACATCTCCAAACCGCATGTGATTTTCGCCTCTGACCTTCGGTTTTGCGACGCCAGGGCAATTTATCCCGAAAATAACCATTTTTCAAATTCTATCTCCTCCCTTGATACTTAATATTAAGACCTGGGCTTAGTACTCCCATATATAGACCTGATGTAGACCTCCAATCGAATGAGAAGTTTTTTTTCTTAAAGTCATTTTTTTGCTAGTTATGAATTTTTTAATTAGGGTAAAAAATGAACTGTATGAATCTGGGAAAAGAATTTAAGAAAAAAATGAAACAAAAAATGGAAAAAAGGGCTTCACTTGATTGTTCTGTAAGGTCTTTCTAAGTTATATACCAAATTTCAATGCTATAGCTTTAAAACTAAGGAAGGAGATAGAATCTGAAGGTCAATATGTATAGTTTTAAGATACGGGCTTTCAAAGTTTTTCTTTGTATTTTTACAAAGACAGTATTAATAAATCATGATTATTATGAATTTTATATTTATTTTGGGGTATTAATAAACCAAAACTATGTTATTTATCATAATTTAATCATAAATGAAGATCCCCTCGCTCAATATCTTGCTTGTTTAGGCTCCTGGTCCCCCCATGCCTTTTCTTGTGGTAGGGTATTATTCTCTTATGAGAGGGTTTCATAGCTGCCCAAGCTACTCTCTGTGGCCAGGTTTTATTCTAAAATGCTCCTGCTTCATATCCTTCTGATTTCTTTAATCCTTTCTTGCCTGCTGTGAATTTCTTCTTTTTTTGTCAAACTTTTTTTCTTTAATCATCTTGAAGTTCAAGACTTTGTCTCAAACCGCTAGTTTTGATTTTCATTCTTGTGAACAAGCATGCTTTTCTATAACCAAAATTGTGGTCCAGCACTGTTGCATGAGCAACAAAAAGAACTCTTGAATGGCCTGCAAACTTTGTTTTATGAGCTCTTTTCCACAACTTTGCGTGAAAACTTTCATTTGCATTTTGTGTTAGACCTCGAACACATCGCTCCAACAGATCTTTTTCACACAAGGATTCATAAATTTTCTTTATTTTCATTTGGTTTTCTTCACTGATGTTTATTATTGTCGATGACCTTTTGAATTCGATGTTTTCTCTCTTTACTCCTTCTGCCAGTTTTCTGTTGAAGTAACACCATGACCGATGTTTCTCCGAATGGCTTTGATAAAGAATGAGGTCATCAATGAAATATTTGTGTCTGATAATCTGTTTTTTCCTCCAAGTGCACTTACTCTTCTAATTTTGCCAGTCTTGGTCATTGTCTCTTCTCTCTCAGTTTCCCTAAGTTTTTTCTGGGCATACGTTTGCCTGCATGATTGATACACTCAATTGTTCCGACACGGCATACAAACCTTCGGTCCTTTTACAATAGGAAGGTACTAGCGGCAGCTGGATAGGTCGTAAGCTTTCGAACAAGGGGTTCGGTAGTTAACTGCTTGTCCGACAGGCGCGCGCGCGCGACTGGGAGGTAAACAAACCACTTTTGCTTTCGGCCTGCTGGCGTGTGGACGTGTATCATCGCTCTCTGCCCGCTTCATCGTCGTTGCTTTCGCATGGTTGTGTTTTTCTTTTTCTATTTATCTAGTGAAACTGAATTGTAAGTACAATCATTTCATATTTATTTCCATTGAATTCAATTGTGAATTAAAGGATCTTGGTTTCTCCACGCCCTCCGATTACCCGAGTGCCGGGACTGAAGGGCTTAAGTGCGGGAATTCATTTAACCAGAATGATCCTCGTATTGTGTATGCTCGGTGCCGAGGGCGGGAGAGCGCTCGCTCCGAGCGTATATTTTGGTTGGAAATGTGTAGATGAAAATCGTAAGTAAGTGCTCGTTTCATTTATATTTTTTTGACCTGTATGCTCGTTGCCGAGCGAATGCGCTCGGCACGAAAACTTATTCTGTATGGAAGTGGAATCGCAAGTACAGTATTCTTTTTCATTTTCATATATTTATTTTGATTGTAGCAATACTCATTTTGGATCAGTTTCCGAGCTTACCCGGAAATTGATCTTTTCCCCTTTTTATTTGAATGAAGTGAAATCGCAAGTGCAGTTCTTTTTCATTTCATATTTATTGAGATTGCATTGTTTACTTGGATCAATGTTTCCGCTATTCCCGGGAATTGATCCTTCCCCTTTTTATTTGTATGAAGTAAAATCGCAAGCGCAGTATTCTTTTTCATGTTCATATATATTTTGATTGCATCAATTCATTATGGATCAAAGTTTCCATTCATAATCGGGAATGGATCCTTTTACCCTTGCGCTCGGTACCGAGGGCACAAATGCGCTCGATCCGGAGCCCTTATTCATTGTGAAGTGAATCGTAATGCAAGATTCTTTTTCATTTTATTCCTTTTATTATTGATTGCATCAATATTTATTTGGTTCAAGTTCCGCTCAGTCAGGGAATTGATCCTTATGCCCTTGCATTCGGGCCGAGGGCTCGATTGCTCTCGGGCTCTTATTATATTGTTGGGTACATGGGTGCTGTGCGGGGGTGGGAACGAGAACCCCCCCCCCGCGCAGCTCCCACAGATGGCCCTTCCCCTTGGGGGGGGGGGGGGGGGTTATCTGCGTTCTTCTCCCTCGCCCGATCCGTCGAGCGCGGGGGGAGGGCGCTCGGTGCCCGATGTACAATTGTATTCGGGGTCTTCCACTCGTTCGGAGAGGGCTCACCCCCCCCGCGCGAGGGGACTTCCCCCCCACTAATCGCTACTACTGTTATTTCCGCAGGTGCTACTGCCACGAGGGTGGAGACCTTGGTAAGGTATGGGCGTCCTTCCATTTGCAGGGCGTGCTAGTGTACCAGGGGCTGCGGTTCTATGTCTGGGCCTACTGCGGTCACCCATGGAGTGGTGACCACGCTCCAGGTGACGACGTCCCTCCTCACCTGGTGTACTCGCCTCACGTTGTAACAGTCTTGCCTACAGCCGCTGTGAAGTGCCGTTCGCCGTACCGAGAGGGGGGCGTGCCGCCGCCGCTCGTGGTTGCCGCGCTGCCGCGACCACACTTCCGCTGCCCTAGAGCTCGCCCCTGGACCTGCCGCCGGTACCAGATGTTGCTGGCTGCTGCTCCACTTCCTGTGTTTCCGGTGCTGCCTGCCGTACCTGCGATTCTGGGCTGACTGTCCATGCAGTTCCATGCGTTGCTGCGCTGGCGTCCCTGCCGTGCGGCGCGGCTGTCCCCTGCCGTTGCTGCGCTGGCTTGCCCTGCCGTTGCTGCGCTGGCGGTCCCTACCGATGCTGTGCTGGCTGTGCCTGCTGTTTTCCTGAGATGCCCATACCTGCTGACGTCGTCCCTGTTCGTGGTGGTACTACCCCATACTATGGTCTGTCTAAACAGTGTGCTCCGGCCCACCCTGGTGGCTTCGGCTACAGCATCCCCGGCTCCGCCCTGGATGGCAGATCTTATACGTCTGTCCTGAGGAAGCTGACGAAGAAGAGGAGGAAGGTGTCGTCGTCGTCGTCTTCATCTTCTTCATCGTCGTCGGCTGCCGCCTCTTCCCCTTCGACTTCTAAGGCTTCACAGCCGAGGAAGAAGAAAGGTTGTCTCCTCTCCTCCTAAGAAGAAAGTCTCCCTCGGGATTTTCTCGGGACCCGTCTCACCTCGGTGGGACGGGAGGGTTCCTTCCGCTGGTCCTCCTGCTCCTTCGGGAGCGGGGCCACGTCTCTTCTTCCGCAAGGAAGAAGACTACGGGGGAGGGGACCAGAGGGGTACCGCTAACACCGGTACTTCCTCGCCTGGGTGTCAGTTGGTTCTGCCACTGCATCAGGGTCCGTCTCGGCCTCTCGTTCGCGGGAGGGTACCGAGTGTACGGTCGCCTACCAGCGACCGTGCAGCCAGGAACCAGACCTCGGAGCTCGCTCAGCGTCAGGTTCACGGCACGGGGCGGGGGGGAAGACTGGTGACAGCCGCTTCACGGCGACTCTCACCAGACCAGCTCTCGCTCTCGCGGCGACCAGCTGGCTACCCGGGACGTGACGGTCCACGACCGGCCACGGGCTGAGGCTGGAAGAGGTCCTCCCGTTCGCCGGTGCCAGCCACGGCTGGGAACCAGCGACGTGACGTGCCGTGAGGACAAGCACCGGTCTCACTGTGACAGTGGAGCCTGCAGGTCGCTGACCGTCGCTCTCACAGAGAGCGATCGGGTACGGCAACCAGCACCAGCTCTTCTGACACTCGAGATCTGGGGCCGCTGTGCTCAGTCCAGCCGTTCTCCACAGCGAGACGGTTCGACCAGGCCTGCAGCCTCGATCGCCACCGCGGTTGACGATCGCCTGCAGCCCCTCCAAGCCTCCTGGTTCTGCCAGCGAGCGAGGAGGGAGCGTCAGGTCTGCCTCTCCCGTACCTTCAACCTCCTCGGGTTACACCGGGAGGAGCGAGGTATTGAGGGAGTGATCGTGAGGGTGCGCCCCTCATGATCCCACCCACGACGCCCTACGTGCCAGGCACGGTTCTTGGACCGGCCAGGACGTATGCGCAAGTGGATGGAGAAGACCGAGAGGGCTGTCCTCTGTTCCTTCTGTAGGAGGAAGGTTTCTCGGAATATGCTCTGTTCGAAGGGCTTAACGGTCCCACTCTGCAGATGCTGTGACTTCCGAGATCCAGAGGAACTTTGCCGAGGTTATGGCGCTGATTCGTCAGCACAACGACCTCGGGAAGGATCGCCGCTCCCACCAGCTGAGCCACGTCTCGGCCCGAGTCGGGGTTTTGGGGCCCGAGAGGGAACCCAAATCGACGGTGGGTCTGCCGCGATCGGAGCTTGCCGACTGTGTTGAACCAGGTAGTCTCTCGTCTCCGGACAAGAAGGCTCTCTCAGTTCTGGCCGGTCGAACAAGCTACTTCACCTCCTCTACTGCGACAGAGGCGTTTCTACGTGTCTTCGGACACCGTATTTGAATACCCCTTCGGTCCTCCTGAGGTTTTCGACCTCGACGAGGACTGGAATGAGTCGGAGGACGGTATCGGCTCTCTCCTGTCAGGTGTCGATCAGCCCCACCGACGACATTCACAGTGGCGGCAGACCCTTACCTACAGTATGAGTTCGTAACCCTCCTCGGGAAACGTTTTCTCCTGACGATACGTTTTCCCAGGTCTGAGAGGCCATCGCCGTAAGGCGATGGCTGCTCCTTTTCTTCTCCAACTGCTAGTTCCGCTGGGAAGGCGAGCCAGTATCCAATTCCTCCCCCATTCCTCTCTCCTTACGGCTACGAGGGAAAGGGAGGGATCCTACAGAGATTTCTCTGTAAGATCCCACGTTAGGGGCTGCGCTACCGGGGGGACCTTCGGGTCCTACCTGACGTAAGCCCCGGTCGTTGAGGAGGATCCTGCCCCTTTCTCGATTTCTACGGGATCGAGAGGACCACCAAGCCAGATATCGTTTGACGAATTCGGTGGGGGGTTTCGCAGAGTGCTTAGAATTCTACGGAATTTCTAGCGCACTCAGAGTGTTCAAGTTTTTTACGATTTCCAAACACTTAGGCGAGACCACGGTCCAAAGTGAGCGAGAATCCCCGATAATTGTTTACACGATAATCGGGAACCTCGCTTATGCTCGAATTCTTGTAATTTCTAGCATTTGGAAGAAGACTGCTGCTGAAAGAAGAGTATCTCACAGTAGGCGATTAACCTGGAATAGAGAAGAACGGACGGGAACTTCCAGTTTGGCTGAACTATCGTCTCGGTATTCTGTTCACCATTGAAGCTTTCCTTTGGGAAAGACTTCTCCTTCACTCTCTTGACTAGAGAACGAAGGCGGTCGATCTCCAATCCTTATTCTCATTCCGAGAGGAAAAGAATTTAGGATGGAGGTCGTGGTACAGAACCTACAAATATACTACGTATATTACCCTCGCGACATGATTCTTTTAACAGTTGAATTGTCCGGGGGTAGGCGCATACCGTAGTTAACTCTACGGTTTGTGACCGAGACGAATTGTATCTTAATTGAACTGCAACTCGGGTTGCCTGCAACCTCCCAGCAGTTATCAGTTTCGATTTTAGATACTTGGTATTGTCATGACAACACCAAATCAGCTTTTGTATTTACCGAAATCCGTTTCGGTTAAATATAATTGCTCGAGCGTATTCTTTATGCTCGATGGTTCTAGCCGAACGCATTCCTTCGTGGAATAATGGATTACCTGGCAACTCAGGATGACGAGTCACCGAGAGCTACTGCGTATTGAACTGCCTGATAGCGGCTCAGTATCAGCTAGGTCTCGGAGATGCACGGTCGGTTACGTCTCTCTCTCCCCTGGTTTGATTGACTACCGAACCGTATCTCTGCCCAACAATCATGGACTTAGGTCTCTGATTAACGGGGATTCTCGCTATAATGAAGGCCATCTACTGCTGTGACGCTCGATTTCATCGCCTTCGACATTGCGAGAATTTTCAACAGAGATATCTCTTGGACTCTTTCATACGACCATTCCCTTCTTTTCCTCTGAGGTAACAGAAGTCTGTACTAGTCACCCGCTGCATCGCACCGCGATAATGCGAATGATTTTTGCAGACATCTGAGTTTGTCTTCAAAATATCTCGTATTCGTAGGTGTGCAATTATTCATTGCTCGCCCCGAATTAACAGATATGTCAGAAGACATCGCCTACTCTCCGACCTGACAGCTCTACTTCCAAATGTTCAGCCCATGAGAAGCAGTCTTCAGGCAGTATTTCCCTGTCTTCATTACTGAAAAGCGCTCCGCTTTATTGCAACTACGATCCTCACCGGACAGCAATGAATAGCGGTTAGCGTTCTCAGTCTTTGTAGCACAGGTTCAGAATCTTGAGAATCCTTCTCTCGGTTCAGCTGTGAAGACGTAGGTTGCATTTTCTGTACACCTTCGTCTTCAACGACACATAGTGTTGTTTCTCCTTAGCCGAGAATCAACTATACTATGAGATATCTTGCCATCAGGGACCTCGGTCTCTAGAAGGCAATTGACTTTCGCCTGTTGGGCACATGCCTTAAGAGAGTCATCACCTTGCCTTCTGGCATCGGTGACGAACAATTATTTGTTAGTCTCTTGGCATAACCCTTTTAAGGCGAAGGTCACGTGACTTGCTCGGGTGCTTGGACAACTTGCCTACCTACCGAAACGCAGTCAGTCGGCAGCTGTTCAGAGCGACCAAGTCTGTTACGAACTTCGCTGTGGACTTAGTTCGGTTGTTTTCCATAACATCTTTTCTTCGTCCTAACGGCTTGTCCACAGTACCCATACCATCGACACCCACCATTGAGTGTTCGGTGTCCTATCCCCTCACCGAGAGAACGACAACTTCGCTGCAGACGGATAGACCAGTATGGGTACAGGACATCACGAAGTCGAGAAGGAGGGATAGGTCATACGACCATTCCCTTCTTTTTCCTCTGAGGTACTTGCATGATTTTCTTTTCCTGCGAAGTCAAGCATCCAGGGGATGGGGATTCGTGACGCGATTCTTCGTACCGAATTCGTAGCGAAGACTCTGAAAAACCCTTCCGGTTCCTGACGATCGGTTAGAGTTCCTTCACAATCCCCTCCCTAATGGACTTCACCGCCTTCGATTCGAAGGAGCTTGCTGCTTTGTCCTGTGAAAGCGCGACCGCGCTTTCTGAAGAAACTCGAACATCCCAGGCTGAGTGTTGAAGACTCTTCGTCAGCACCAAGATGACCTAGAAGTACGCTCCCTCGAGTTACACAAGAACTTCTCCGTGGCGCAGGTACTGAAGGCAGGGGTCCTGGTACAACCAGACCACTGGCACCTCCTTCTACCTTTTGGATATTGCCCACAGGTCCTTGGATCGTTTTCCTTGGACCCGTGGTGGCTGCTCAACACGTTTTGTGTAGCTAACCCAGACCCTAGCAGGCTGAACAGCATCGAGTCCTGGTGTACTGTAAGAATAGATAAGTGAATGAGAGAGTGACTGGCTTCTCTTCCTATCTTTTTCTCCCCCTCCTACCTGTGGGTAGAGGGATACGGTCATCACCTTGCTGGATAAGGACGAGATGCCGGTGAGACTACTCGACAGAGCCCATCCTATCCCTTTCACTAGGGATGGGAGCGAATATCCACCACTTCCTCCTACAAGGGGGGGGAAGGGGATGCCAACAAGAGACAAACCATAACTTTATGTTGCCTCTTGCAAATAGGAACTTGTTCTTGTTTGCTGGTACGAAGAGATACGCTTGCCTCTCTCTTAGTACTTGGTCCAGAGGTCTGACCATTGATCCTGCGGTGCACACCCCGATCAATCGGACAGAGGCTTGGATCCCTCCCTCGCTCTTACGACCAGGGAGGCATTCCAAGGTTGGGCGAACACCAGTCTGTTCACAAAAGACTCAGATTCCTCCCACCAAGAAGTGAGTCTTCCTATTGTAAAAGGACCGAAGGTTTGTATGCCGTGTCGGAACAAATGACAATTTGTCCAAAATTGCATTTTTCCTAACTATACAAACCTGAGGTCCTTTTACACATAGTCCCACCTCATGCCACCCTCACTCTGCAGTTTTTGCTTAGGGCCAAAAGCAAAAGTGATTTGTTTACCTCCCAGTCGCGCGCGCGCGCGCTGTCGGACAAGCGTTAACTACCGAACCCCTTGTTCGAAAGCTAACGACCTATCCAGCTGCCGCTAGTACCTTCCTATTGTAAAAGGACCTCAGGTTTGTATAGTTAGGAAAAATGCAATTTTGGACAAATTGTCATTTTTGGTGACTTATATTTCCATAAGGCCCTGCACCTTTGTTCATAGCAATGACAGTACTGTATGCACTTGAATCTCCATCACCCACAAACGAGACATATCAAAATCTAATATCTTGAGAATGTGAAAATACTCTTTTGGCTCCCTCAGCCTCCATTCCTGCTGTTGTTCCTTCATAATTTATAGTACATTCATTTTCATGCAAAGTTCTCCAAACTTTGTACTCCTCTTCTGTTAGTTCCTTATTGTTCAGGGAGAACTGTTTGCGTCAGCAAGCATTGCAGAACTTGTTCAGCACTTCAAAGTCTACAACGTAGCCTGTGTACACCTCAATCACCACACCCATTCCAACATTTGACACATGACCTCTCTTCATCCATGTTCCATCGTACGACACATCAATATTCAAAATTCCATTTTTATCTGGATGTATATCCAATTCTTCTCTGTAGTATTTCCTTATATTTTCATATATATCTTCTTGTTTTTCCTTGTAGTGTTTTCCCATTTCTTCATACAAATATCTCAAGTACCTCCTGAACTTATAATTTCCCATTGGCTCAAATCCCATTGCAGCTTGAAGACGTTTGATTCCTGCAAATCCATAATCTTCTAAAATAGAATGATAAATCAACGCAGCGTTCGTTTTGAAAATGTCAGCTGATGTTTTTGCACTTTCATTTGGAGGGCATCTTGTAGGTGTAGATGTCGCTCTCAGGCGATATTTCTTACAAGATCTTCTAACTTTTGTCTCGAAAGCATCATTTTCAAAATCCACATCATAATTTTGTGTATATTTACACCCAGGCAACCTTTTCCCACAAATTTCACATAATCTTTTTCTGCTTATAAGAACGAGTTGATTATCTTCCTCTTCTATGTCGCCACTATTATTGCTGCTTTCTTCACTCTCCAACAACAAGGTACGTATATCAATACGAGTCTTGGATGTAAATGTAGCAGCAGTGGATGTGGGGACTGGGTAGATGTAGCACCAGTGGATGTATAGGAGGGGTTGGGTGCGAGGTCAGATAAGCTCATAGCTTGGGGCGCTGCTTCAGGACGAGATGGGCACTCCTTTCTCACCGACACTCCCTCTTTCCTTCTTTTCACTAATGCCTGCTAATACCTTCGCCTTTTGACTCCTTATCAGAGCAAAATGTTTATTCTTTATCTCAACGAGATGTCTTGCTTGTCTTTTCCTCTTTTTTGCATGATGAAATTCTTGCCAAAAGAAAGAAAAACAGACGTAAAATGCAAGCAAACGTCAGAGGTGAAACTGGAATGTCTACCCTCTACGACGTTTCTTCTCACACTGTCTGGGTATGGCTCACTCATTTCCTGTCTCGTGACTCATGGAATCCTTACAGATGCCATTGGTCATAATTTGTTTGATTAAAAGTGTAATAATTATCAGAATTTACGCTAACAGAAGAAATATTGCATTATCATGTACGGATAAGTGTTTTTGGCTTATTGAGTTACTTTTACTAATTACCGTGCAACTACGAAAGTAAGAGGAATTTTGACTAAACATTTCATGGATGCATTCTCATATTGCCATATGAAGCTCCATGAATTGTTTCAGGATTTTGCATTTTTCGCCCTATACCCCCATATATTGGCCTTCCGGCCGGCCCCCTTAAAGGTATTGACATCTCGTCCTGGAAACTTTCCTTGCTATTTAAGGGGTTTGATCAATTGAATTCTAGGGACCTCAAGACTCCGACGTGGGATGTTTCCCTGGTTCTCAAGAGCTTCACTGAGGTCCATATGAGCCTTTGCGTCGCTCATCAAACAGGAATTGACGCTCAAGACAGTTTTTCCTTCTGGCCTTGCATCTTCGAAGAGTGTAGGAGAGCTCCATGGTCTGAGCTATGATGTGAAGCACACCAGGGGTTGGGGATTGGTGTCCTTTGAATTTGTCCCGGAATTCGTGGCCAAGACCTAAAATCCCTCTGTGCACGATGACAGGTTCACTTAATTTTCCATTCCCATCACTGAATGATGCGTCAAGAGCTTTTGTTGTGCCCTGTCCAGTCCCTGCGTTGCTATCTTAACCCTTAAATGCCGAAACGGTAAAAAAAAAAATTGTCTCCCGTGTGCCGGAGGTGTTTCGGAGTGAGCGTGGAAGCGGAAAAAATATTTTTTTCAAAAAAAAACAGCGCGCTTAGTTTTCAAGATTAAGAGTTCATTTTTGGCTCCTTTTTTTGTCATTGGCTGAAGTTTAGTTTGCAACCATCAGAAATGAAAAAAATTATCATTATCATATATAAATAATGCGATATATGATAGCACAAAAACGAAATTTCATATATAATTGTATTCAAATCGCGCTGTGCGCAAAACGGTTAAAGGTAACAAGTTACTTTTTTTTTCGTTGTAATGTACACTAAATTGTAATTATTTTGGTATACACCACATTGTAAAACGATAAAAGCAACACAGAGAAAATATTATCACAAAATGATGCATGAATTCATAACGTGCGGGCGTAAAAAAATATTTTGTTCTTAAATTCACCATAAATCTAAATAATGTTATAGAGACTTCGAATTTGTTTCAAGATGAAGTTAAATGACGGAATATTACGATAATGTAAGAGTTTTAGCTTACAATTGCAGTTTTCGACCATTTCGAACGAGTTAAAGTTGACCAAATGTCGAAATTTTTTTATAATTTTTTTTATATGCAATTATTTCGGAAATTAGAAAAGCTACAACCTTCAAATATTTTTCCTTTTATTCTACATGAAATTGCACACATTTTCATATATAAAACTCTATGAAATGCCTAATATGAAACGGAGCAAATTTTCCGAGAATGCGATGTACGCATTTCGGAGATTTATGGCGGAGAATCCGAGCGCTGAGGGAAGGAAAGTTTTTTCATAAATTCACCATAAATCAAAATATTGTGCTAGAGACTTCCAATTTGTTGCAAAATGAAGGTAAATGATTGAATATTACTAAAATATAAGATTTCTGGGCTCAGCTCGTGTCGCTGCGCGAAATATCCTTTAATCTATTATTTCTAGGGTAAATGTACTAACACATACCAGAGAATAAATAAATAAAGAAAAAGGTCAGTATAACTGACTCGCTCACCCTCCCAGAGAGTGTCGGTATGAACACTATGGCGAGTGAGACCACTACCACGAGCCAAATGCCAATAGAATCCTCCCACTACAAAATCCCCCAAGAGGGGAGCCGACCCACAGAGTGGGCAGCACCTACTACTACTAATCCATCCCATGCTGCCGACTGCTGCGCCTCTGGTGGCCATCCTTTTCAGTTAGCGCACACGATACACACGTGCCATTTTCTTCTCTGTGTTTTTGTGCCCTTTCGTTTGGATTTTCTTACAATGGAGCGTGCAGCCATCGCAGCAGCTAAGTTAAGTACTCAGTGTTTATTGCTATTTGGTTTTTTTCCGGCCCTGAGCACGTATTTGCCGTTTTTTAGGTATAAATACGATCTCTAGGTCGGAAGCATGGCAGCATGGTTCTGCCTCGTGATGGGTCCGTTCTGGGTCTCCCATACCCACAGAGCATCCCCTGTCTTTGTGCGCTCTATTTTTATTATCCGCTTTGTTTTAGAGTTAGGTCTACACGGTTTGTCATGCATGCATGTCTTTTGACCTCATGTAGGCTTTTCCATCCAGACCCTAGCCACGGCTCTTAGTATCGGCATCGGCTAGCTTTGAGTGGTAGACTTGCCTTCGGGTTAGTCGTACACTCCTGGATTTTTCTCCCACTATTTGTTTTCTTTCTTTCGTTTTATTATTCATTTTATTATCTATGTGATTTTCTTAGGTTAGTTAGGCGTCTGGCTCACTTAGCCTAGGTCACGGCCTATTGTGCCTTTATGTTACCGCTGGTCAGCTCGGTTGCTTCCCGATAGCATCTCGCTGATCAGTTGGTTTTGTTTTAGGCTTATTGTTGTTCTTATCGCCCCGTGGTCACTATGTGATCACGAGGCAGCCAGACGCCTGTCCAGTCACCTTTCCCCCCTCCCGCTCTTCCATAGAGTCGGGGGGGTGGCTAGGCCTGCCCATGCTCGCTCCGCATACCCGCGCCTGCCTCCCTCTCTCCCCCCAGGCGGAGGGGTAGAGGGACGGGACAGACCCAGACTGGACTCGACCTCTCCGGCTCTCGGTCCGGTCGGATGGTAAGGGTGAGGGGGACTGGGCCTTTCCCCCTCTCCGTTA
>NC_087212.1:24355660-24464488 GCF_015104395.2 Macrobrachium nipponense | reverse complement strand
CTTGAGTGTACCTACCCTTATTTTTATGCTAGGGTAGGACACATATATGTATATAATTGTATTTATATATTCTAATTAAGTAAATCCAAAATTTCCTTATTTTACATGCATATTTTATTTTTATTATACCATTTAAGTACTTTAGTTTACTAACATTCTATTGATTATTGAATAAGTTAGTTTAAGTGCTTATTTTGTATGCTGTATCTGATTTACTTATATTATATCCATCATTTTAATCTGTTTTTCATTATTCCTTTTCCATCTTGTCTGTTTCTCTGGTACTCTTTCATAGGCCGACACGAGCTGAGCCCAGAAAAGGGATTTTGACAAGGGAAAAATCTATTTCTGGGTGATTGGCTCGTGTCGCCCTATGAAACCCATCCCCTTTTTTATGGTTTGTTTTCCCCCCCCTTGCAGGACAAGATGTATTTATGTTTTATTTAAGGATGGTCCGATAGGGGACGCTGCTGTCCGTGGCGTTCCTCTAGTAGTAGTGGTAGAGGCGCATCGCCCGTTGGTATCAGCTCTCTCTTGGGGGGATTTTGATAGGGAAGTTCTAATTGGTGTTTGTCTCGTGGTAGTGTTCCACACTCGCCCCTATATCATACCGACACTTCTTTTTAAGAGTGAGCGAGTCAGTTTTACTGACATTTTCTTAATTTTGTTTTTCTCTGGTAATTTTAGGCTAATTTTACCTAGAAAGATGATATTAAAGATACTTTCATAGGGCGACACGAGCCAATCACCAGAAATAGATTTTTCCCTTGTCAAAATCCTTATTTGTTTAGTCTCTTGGCATAACCCTTTTAAGGCGAAGGTCACGTGACTTGCTCGTGCTTGGACAACTTGCCTCCTACCGAACGCAGTCAGTCGGCAGCTGTCAGAGCGCCCAAGTCTGTTACGAACTTCGCTGTGGACTTAGTTCGGTTGTTCCATAACAGTCTTTTCTTCGTCCTAACGGCTTGTCACAGTACCCATACCATCGACACCCACCATTGAGTGTCGTGTCCTATCCACTACCGAGAAGAACAACTTCGCTGCAGACGGATAGACCAGTATGGGTACAGGACATCACCGAAGTCGAGAAGAGGGATAGGTCATACGACCATTCCCATTCTTTTCCTCTGAGGTAATTGCATGACTTTTCCTGCGAAGTCAAGCATCCAGGGGATGGGGATTCGTGACGCTCGATTTTCGTACCGAATTCGTAGCGAAGACTCTGAACCCTTCGTTCCTGACGATCGGTTAGAGTCCTTCACAATCCCCTCCCTAATGGACTTCACCGCCTTCGATGCGAAGGAGATGCTGCTTTGTCCTGTGAAAGCGCGACCGCGCTTTCTGAAGAAACTCGACATCCCAGGCTGAGTGTTGAAGACTCTTCGTCAGCACCAAGATGACCTAGAAGTACGCTCCCTCGAGTTACACAAGAACTTCTCCGTGGCGCAGGTACTGAAGGCAGGGGTCTGGTACAACCAGACCACTGGGCACCTCCTTCTACCTTTTGGATATTGCCCACAGGTCCTTGGATCGTTTTCCTTGGGACCCGTGGTGGCTGCTCAACACGTTGTGTAGCTAACCCAGACCCTAGCAGGCTGAACAGCATCGAGTCCTGGTGTGACTGTAAGAATAGATAAGTGAATAGAGAGTGACTGGCTTCTCTTCCTATCTTTTTCTCCCCCTCTACCTGTGGGTAGAGGATAACGGTCCATCACCTTGCTGGATAAGGACGAGATGCGGTGAGCTACTCGACAGAGCCCCATCCTATCCCTTTCACTAGGGATGGGAGCGATATCCACCCCACTTCCTCCTACATGGGGGGGGGAATGGGATTGCAAACAAGAGACAAACATAACTTTATGTTGCCTCTTGCAAATAGGAACTTGTTCTTGTTTGCTGGTACCGAAGAGATACGCTTGCCTCTCTCTTAGTACTTGGTCCAGAGGTCTGACCATTGATCCTGCGGTGCACACCCTGATCAATCGGGACAGAGGCTTGGATCCCTCCCTCGCTCTTACGACCAGGGAGGCATTCCAAGGTTGGGCGAACACCAGTCTGTTCACAAAGACTCAGATTTCCTCCCCCCCCAAGAAGTGAGTCTTCCTATTGTAAAAGGACCGAAGGTTTGTATGCCGTGTCGGAACAAATGACAATTTGTCCAAAATTGCATTTTTCCTAACTATACAACCCTGAGGGTCCTTTACACATAGTCCCACCTCATGCCACCCCTCACTCTGCAGTTTTTGCTTGGGCCGAAAGCAAAAGTGATTTGTTTACCTCCCAGTCGCGCGCGCGCCTGTCGGACAAGCAGTTAACTACCGAACCCCTTGTTCGAAAGCTTACGACCTATCCAGCTGCCGCTAGTACCTTCCTATTGTAAAAGGACCTCAGGTTTGTATAGTTAGGAAAAATGCAATTTTGGACAAATTGTCATTTTTGGTGACTTATTATTTCCATAAGGCCCTGCACCGTTGTTCATAGCAATGACAGTAACTGTATGCACTTGAATCTCCATCACCCACAAACGAGACATATCAAAATCTAATATCTTGAGAATGTGAAAATACTCTTTTGGCTCCCTCAGCCTCCATTCCTGCTGTTGTTCCTTCATAATTTATAGTACATTCATTTTCATGCAAAGTTCTCCAAACTTTGTACTCCTCTTCTGTTAGTTCCTTATTGTTCAGGGAGAACTGTTTGCGTCAGCAAGCATTGCAGAACTTGTTCAGCACTTCAAAGTCTACAACGTAGCCTGTGTACACCTCAATCACCACACCCATTCCAACATTTGACACATGACCTCTCTTCATCCATGTTCCATCGTACGACACATCAATATTCAAAATTCCATTTTCATCTGGATATATCCAATCTTCTCTGTAGTATTTCCTTATATTTTCATATATATCTTCTTGTTTTTTCCTTGTAGTGTTTTCCCCATTTCTTCATACAAAAATATTCTCAAGTACCTCCTGACTTATAATTTCACCCCATTGGCTCAAATCCCATTGCAGCTTGAAGACGTTTGATTCCTGCAAATCCATAATCTTCTAAAATAGAATGATAAATCAACGCAGCGTTCGTTTTGAAAATGTCAGCTGATGTTTTTGCACTTTCATTTGGAGGGCATCTTGTAGGTGTAGATGTCGCTCTCAGGCGATATTTCTTACAAGATCTTCTAACTTTTGTCTCGAAAGCATCATTTTCAAAATCCACATCATAATTTTGTGTATATTTACACCCAGGCAACCTTTTCCCACAAATTTCACATAATCTTTTTCTGCTTATAAGAACGAGTTGATTATCTTCCTCTTCTATGTCGCCACTATTATTGCTGCTTTCTTCACTCTCCAACAACAAGGTACGTATATCAATACGAGTCTTGGATGTAAATGTAGCAGCAGTGGATGTACTGGGAGTAGATGTAGCACCAGTGGATGTACTAGGAGTGGGTGCGAGGTCAGATAAGCTCATAGCTTGGGGCGCTGCTTCAGACGAGATGGGCACTCCTTTCTCACCGACACTCCCTCTTTCTTCTTCACTAATGCCGCTAATACCTTCGCCTTTTGAACTCTTATCAGAGCAAAATTGTTTATTCTTTATCTCAACGAGATGTCTTGCTTGTCTTTTCCTCTTTTTTGCATGATGAAATTCTTGCCAAAAGAAAGAAAAACAGACGTAAAATGCAAGCAAACGTCAGAGGTGAAACTGGAATGTCTACCCTCTACGACGTTTCTTCTCACACTGTCTGGGTATGGCTCACTCATTTCCTGTCTCGTGACTCATGGAATCCTTACAGATGCCATTGGTCATAATTTGTTTGATTAAAAGTGTAATAATTATCAGAATTTACGCTAACAGAAGAAATATTGCATTATCATGTACGGATAAGTGTTTTTGGCTTATTGAGTTACTTTTACTAATTACCGTGCAACTACGAAAGTAAGAGGAATTTTGACTAAACATTTCATGGATGCATTCTCATATTGCCATATGAAGCTCCATGAATTGTTTCAGGATTTTGCATTTTTCGCCCTATACCCCCATATATTGGCCTTCCGGCCGGCCCCCTTAAAGGTATTGACATCTCGTCCTGGAAACTTTCCTTGCTATTTAAGGGGTTTGATCAATTGAATTCTAGGGACCTCAAGACTCCGACGTGGGATGTTTCCCTGGTTCTCAAGAGCTTCACTGAGGGTCCATATGAGCCTTTGCGTCGCTCATCAAACAGGAAATTGACGCTCAAGACAGTTTTCCTTCTGGCCTTGGCATCTTCGAAGAGTGTAGGAGAGCTCCATGGTCTGAGCTATGATGTGAAGCACACCAGGGGTTGGGGATTGGTGTCCTTTGAATTTGTCCCGGAATTCGTGGCCAAGACCTAAAATCCCTCTGTGCACGATGACAGGTTCACTTAATTTTCCATTCCCATCACTGAATGACTTTGTGGGTTGTGATGCTCAAGAGCTTTTGTTGTGCCCTGTCCAGTCCCTGCGTTGCTATCTTAACCCTTAAATGCCGAAACGGTAAAAAAAAAAATTGTCTCCCGTGTGCCGGAGGTGTTTCGGAGTGAGCGTGGAAGCGGAAAAAATATTTAAAAAAAAAAAAAAACAGGCGCGCTTAGTTTTCAAGATTAAGAGTTCATTTTTGGCTCCTTTTTTTGTCATTGGCTGAAGTTTAGTTTGCAACCATCAGAAATGAAAAAAAAATTATCAGTTATCATATATAATGCGATATATGATAGCACAAAAACGAAATTTCATATATAATGTATTCAAATCGCGCTGTGCGCAAAAACGGTTAAAGGTAACAAGTTACTTTTTTTTTCGTTGTAATGTACACTAAATTGTAATAATGTTATACACACCCCATTGTAAAACGATAAAACGCCAACACAGAGAAAATATTATCACAAAATGATTGCATGAATTCATAACGTGGCTGAGGGCCGTAAAAAAATTATTTTGTTCTTAAATTCACCATTAAATCTAAATAATGTTATAGAGACTTCGAATTTGTTTCAAGATGAAGTTAAATGACGGAATATTACGATAATGTAAGAGTTTTAGCTTACAATTGCAGTTTTCGACCATTTCGAACGAGTTAAAGTTGACCAAATGTCGAAATTTTTTTATAATTTTTTTTATATGCAATTATTTCGGAAATTAGAAAAGCTACAAACCTTCAAATATTTTTCCTTTTATTCTACATGAAATTGCACACATTTTCATATACAAACTCTATGAAATGCCTAATATGAAACGGAGCAAATTTTCCGAGAATGCGATGTACGCATTTCGGAGATTTATGGCGGAGAATCCGCGCGCTGAGGGAAGGAAAGTTTTTTCATAAATTCACCATAAATCAAAATATTATGCTAGAGACTTCCAATTTGTTGCAAAATGAAGGTAAATGATTGAATATTACTAAAATATAAGATTTTTAGCTTACAATTGCGTTTTTCGACCATTTCGGTAGAGTCAAATTTGACCGAACGTGGTTTGGCTGCAGTGGCTCGAGGTTGCCCAGACACCTTGGAGACTGCCTGGTGTACTAGGCGGTCCCTGTCCTCAGTGCGCCGCTGTTCCACCGCAGCGTTCACCATCTCTCTAGGGAAGAGAGAGGAGGAACCCAGCAACAGTCCGTTCCTAAGACCCAGCGCTGCCTCACACCTTGTCGCCCTGGTTACTCGAGCGAGGACTGTGTCCCGATGTCACAGGACCAGGTTGGCTGTCTGGTGGGCAAGGTATGAGATTGCCCTACCTCCAGACTGACACAGTCTCCCGAACACTGGGTCCCCTTCAGGAGTGATGTGTCCCAAGGAAGCCGAAACTTTGGACACTGTGAGGGACCACAGGTCCAGCCAGGAGACTGCTTGGAATGCTGCCATGGCAGTCGCTTCTAAGGCCTGTGCCTCTTGCTGTGAGAACCAGAGATTCTCGGCCAGCAGGAAGCTGAGAGGCACACCCGGAGTTAGCCTGGCTATCTCTGGGTTAACATGCTTGAGCGGCAGCGGGTCTTCTGATGGCACGTAGAAATGCCGCTGTCTTGGTAGAGGAGGGGGGAGCAGCTTGGTCGACCTGCTGGACCTAAGCGAACCCTCTTGTCCGGAGACGAGAGAATTCACCTGGCCCAGCACACCGTCGGCCAAGGAGGACCGGGGCAGACTCACTGTCGTCCTGGGTTCCTTCTTAGGCCCCCCAGAATGACTCCAGCCTTGACGGAGGCTCGGAGGGAGGGAGCACCGATCCTTCCCCGAGGTCGTTGTGCTGATGAATCAGCGCAATGACCTCTGCAAACAACCTCTGGATCTCTGGGGTGATTGCATCCTGAGGGGATGGACCGTCAAGTCCATTTAAGGAGAACACCTCCCGAGATTTTCCTTCTGCATGAGGAACCACGACAGACCCCTTGTGGTCTCCTCCAACCACTTGGGCGTATGATCTGCTCGGTCCCAAGACCGTGCCAGGCTTGTAGGCCCTTGTGGCGGGACCGACCGTGAGAAGCGCACTCCTCACCGTCACTCCTAATCACCTCACTCCTCCCGGTGTAGCCCGAGGAAGTTGAAGGGACAGGAGAGGAAGACCTGACGCTCCCTCCCTGCCTATCAGCCGAGCCGGTGGGCTGGGAGGGCTGCAGGCGATTGCCGTCCTGCGGTCCCCCTGGGGAGAGCCGCTGGACCGAGGACAGTAGCGACGGTCGCGAGCATCAGGAGAGCTGCTACCGTCTGGTCCCGGTGGGAGCAACGGTTGGGAGACCGGTAGAGTCCACTGGCGCGATGGGAGCATGCACCGTCCTTGCGGCGTGTCACGGTACCTGGCCCAGCCAAGACTGGGCCTGGTGACCGGGGGACCTCTTCCTAGCCTCAGCCCGCGGACGGTCCAGTGGGACAGTCGCGTCAACCCTGGGTACCAACGGGTCGCTGCGAGAGCGATCGCCAGTCTGGCGGGAGTCACCTGGGCGACTGCCACCAGTCTTCCGCTCCGTGTCTGGGTCCTGCCGGTGAGCAGGCTCAGTGGGCTGGACCCTGGCTGCTCACCCGCGGGTGACCGTACACTCGGTACCTCTCGCGAGTGAGCAGCCAAGACGGTTCCCGGTGTAGAGGCAGAGCCTCTGGCACCAGGAGAATAGGTTTTATATAATTTCCTCGGTATTGCATCATGTACTTGTAGATCTCGCTGAGGATCAGCACTATAAGGTGTTGAGTTTGAAGCCCTTTCATTTCTATAGCAGTCTCTCTCGAGTTTAGATGCAGGTCTAAACTTTATCTGAATTTACTATAAAACCTTTTATTTAGCATACTATCAGCAGTTAATAAGTAAATTTATTGCCAGTACCATTCTTTAAGCTGTTGTAAAGGGAATGCTATTGATGTGAAGGCTACATTTTACTGTGACCTGTAAGAATTCTTATGTAACCTCCTTACTTGGGAAGAAAAAGAAACTTCTCTATCCTGTTGGGGCAGTTAAAACTTAATCAGATAGATTAAACCTAGAACATCATTATCTTCCTTTTAGAAACCTAAAAAATCTTTGTCAAAGGTTAATCCTGAAGAGGCAAAGTTTTGTTTTGTGGTTTTAGGAATGTAGATGTCGTCAAAGGTTAAGCCCAGAAGAGGCAAAATTAAACTTTTGTTTTCTGGTTTTAGAAAACCGAGCTGTCTTTGTCAATGGTTAAGCTTGAAGGCAAAGTTATTTTTTTAATTTTGTGGTTTTAGAAAACCTAGAATGTATTTGTGAAGGTTAAGCCTGGAAGAGGCAAAGGTAACCTTTTGTTTTTTGTTTTTAGAAACGTATAATGTCTTTGTCAAGGGACACGAGGACCTCTGTGACGTATTTGATTAGGCTAGTGCATGAGAACTAGCTCCATAACTTCTACCTTTATTAGTCTTTTCCTGAACCGAAGAAAGAGCAATTCTTTGGGCCCTTTTGTTTAAATCCCGGGTTTTAATATTTTGGGGAGCTTGAAGGTACAAATTTTGTATAGGAGTGTACCTTTATATCGTAAAGGTATATATTTTAAGTTACTTATTTTATAGGGCTTTTTGACACAGGCACAGGGGTCCCCTCATGCCGCTTCTGTTTCATTCTGGCTGATTAGAAGCCGTTTTCTCTGTAAGGTTGCTCTTTGCTACACATGTATGAGAGCCTTGCTCCCTGAATAGAATCCAACTTCTGGTGGTAGTAAAATCCAGAAAGGATTCCAGATCAGGTGAGAATGTTTTGGGTTTCATGCAAGAAGCCTTTAGCCCGAATGGCTGAGAGGATTTTTGTCTAGCTGCACTACCCACCATCCTCTTCATATTGTGGGAATCAGGTAACTTAAAAAGTAGGTAAGATTCATCATAAATAATATAAAATTTTATAATAAAATTTATCATTTGGATACTTACCTACTGTTAAAATAGACCCCACCCAGCCTCCCCACAACTTAGTGGACTATCAAGGAGAATTCTGACAAGAGCTAAAGCATTCGAAACACACCTGGTTGAAAACAGGTAAACTAGACAGTCATCCGGGCAGCCATTCGATTTTTTGTGTGAATGCCGACTCACCTAATCTGCGCGGAGATATAGCTAACTTTAACAGTAGGTAAGTGTCCAAATAATATATTTTATTATAAAAAATTATATATTTTCACCAGATGAGTGTATGAGTGTGTATTGCTGATGATCATGAGTAATTTTAACATCAAAGGAAATTTTTCTTTAAGATTCTTTGTACTTTTTAGTCAGTGAGTACAGTGGTCCCCCCGTATTCGCGAGGGATGTGTACCAGACCACCGCGTAAATAGTTAGAATCCGTGAATAGTTGGGACCCCTTTAAAAATGCTGAAAACAATTATTTTGTTGGTTAAAACTCAAGAAAAAAACCCACTAAAAATTTTTATACTTGGTCTTTTTAATAATTTTATCAAAAAAAGTGCATTTTATGATGAAATTGATAAAAAAAAACAGGAATTTCTGGTTATTTCTCAGAAAAATACTGCTAATAGGCAAATTTTCCACGAAAAATGGGGGGAAATGTTCCTGAGAGAAATCCGCGAATGCATGAGTCTGTGAATTCGGAGAACGCGAATGTGGGGGTCCACTGTAATTTTGATTACTTAGGAAATCATTTTTACCATGATACAACACGCATGCAATAGTGATTTTATTAGTAGGATTTAAAATTACAGTGAACCCCTCCGTATTCATGTTCTCTGGATTCGGGGACTCGCGGATTCGCAGATCATACTGGAACATTTCCCCCTATTATTCACGGGAAATTCATCTATTCGCTGTATTTTTCTTTTTTTGAGAACTATCCACAAATTCCTTTTTTTTATCTTCAGATTTATCATAAAATGCACTTTTTGTGATAAAACTATTTAAAAAACCTGGTATAAAGATTTTTAGTGGGTTTTTCTTGAGTTTTAACTAACAAAATACAGTGGTACCACGACATATGAAAGGCTCAAATTACGAAAAATTAGAGTTACAAAAGCAAATACGGAGATTTTATTGGCTCTACATACGAAAATAGTTCAGGATACGAAAGGTTGTTGCTGTAAAGTCCCGAGATTCGCCCGGACCACCGATAACGATTTTAAAACTCGCGTGCTGCCAACTGAGTAGACTCGCTACCATCCTTCCGCTCTCCCATTGGTTCCTGATGCTAGTCACCGCCATAAGATCCTGTTCTCCTTTTGGTCGGCATCTCTCCCATCTACGTAGCGGCGTGCTTTTTCGGCCACTCGGTAGCAGCATCGTTATCGCAAGCACACGGAATTCATTCGTTCTATACGATTTCGTTTATTAACGTAAATTCGTTAGTGATTTCGTTGTAGTACTACTTTATCGTGTGTTGTGTGAGAACTTTAGTATGTACATACGTATACTACATAACTTAATTACGTACAGTATATACGTAGTCGTGGGTCCCAAGAAAGTTGAAGTTCACGGAAAGAAGAGGATGCTTTCTTTTGAGACAAAGAGGGAGATAATGAAAAGTATGAAGCTGGCATGCGATTGAGTGTGATCGCCAAGGAATATGGCCGAAATCTATCGACAATAGGGACCATCCTTAAGCAGAAGGAAGCCATCAAAGCAGCTACACCTTTCAAGGGCGTGACTATTTTGTCTAGCAAGAGGAGCCACGTGCACAACGAGATGAAAAGGCTGCTTCTTGTCTAGATAAAAGACAAAGAAATCGCTGGCGATATGATAACCGAGTGCTATTTTCGGCGATTTGATTGCCCAGGCCAAAGACGACGGAGGAGAAGGGACATCGACGCCAACCCCAGACTTCAAGGCTTCTCATGGGTGGTTCGAAAAATTCCGTACACGGACTGGCATCCAATCGGTGGTGCGGCATGGGGAGGCGGCCAGCTTGGACACGAAAGTGGCCAAAGCCTTTATTAAGACGTTCGACGAGATGACAATCAAGGAAGGCTACAGTTCTCAGCAAGTCTTCAACTGTGATGAGACTGGCGTACATCACGCAGGAAGGGAAGAAGCGTAAGCCTATGAAAGATAGGCTTACGCTCGCACTTTGTTTGAACGCCAGTGGGGATTGCAAGGTGAAACCCCTACTTGTCTATCATCCGGAGACTCCTCGAGCCTTCAAGGCCTACAAAGTGCTAAAGGAGAAGCTTCCAGTAATGTGGAGGGCTAATGCGAAAGCCTGGGTAACGAGACTTTTGTTCACGGAGTGGGTAAATCTGTGTTTCGGCCCAACAGTGAAGAAGTTCTTGGAAGAGAAGTGCCTCCTTCTGAAATGACTGCTGTTGTTGGACAATGCCCCTGCTCACCCTCCTGGCCTCGAGGAAGATATCCTAGCGGAGTATTCTGATATCAAGGTTCTTTATCTTCTGCCTAACACCACCCCTCTCCTCCAGCCCATGGACCAGCAAGTAATATCGAACTTCAAGAAGCTGTATACGAAACATCTTTTCAAGAGATGTTTCGACATCACCGATACCTCAAACCTCACTTTGCGTGAATTTGGAAGGAGCATTTCAGTGTTGTGATATGCATCCGACTCATCGATCAAGCTTGGCAGGAGGTTTCGAGGCGAGCCTTTAATTCTTCGTGGAGGAAACTCTGGCCTGATGCCGTATCCGCCCGAGACTTCGAGAGATTCGACATGGGCGAAGCTGATGCAGATTCAGGAACAGTTGACGATCCTGAAACTGTTTCGCAACCAGATCTTGATGAGATCGTTGCACTCGCCAAGTCCATGGGGCTGGTCGTCGACAAGGACGACATCAATGACCTTCTCGAGGAGCACCAAGAGGACCTTACGACAGATGACCTGAAGGAGTTGGAAGCCATGCAACATAACGTTGTTCAAGAAGAGTTCTCTAGCAGCAGCGAGGAGGAGGAGGACCCTATGACAACGGCAGAAATTAAAGATGCTCTAGCTGCTTTTCATAAGGTGCAATCATTTGTAGAAAAGAGACACCTCGAAAAGGCTTACGCAGGTCGTATGCTTGCGCAGTTCGATGATGTTTTCCCTGAGTCGTTTCAGGTACATTATGAAAAGTAGGCAGAAGCAATCTTCCTTGGATAGTTATTTTTTAAAGAGGCCTTTAGTAGGAGTAAGCAAAAAGGAAGATCCAATTGATACTATGAAAAAACAAAGTTGAAAGTGGTGAAGAAATTGAAATTTTGTATTTAAAAAAAAAAAAAAAAAAACGGTATAAAAAAGTAAAAAAATGTATTAAAAAAAAAATTAATTTTAAGTTTATTGTAAAGTTAATGTGTTTCGTATAGCTTAGTTTATGTTTCCTGACATTTTAATGTGTTTCATTAAGTGTACGTACTACGTACAAAATTTTCTGCTGTTTGTCCTCCTCCTCTGTTGCCATTTTTGGAGATAGCCTCACTTGAAAGGTAAGGTTCCATATTTTACTACATGCGTACGTATGTACGTACAGTATTTCTTGTATACCATGTACACTAATACACTTTATTTACAGGTACATATTAGTAGTACGTATTAAGTTAGGTATTGAATGGTCCAAATTGTTGTAGTATTTCATTGTTTATTGGCCAATTTAGCTTTATTATAAAATTTACTGGGGTGTTTTTGTAAGGCTTGGAACGAATTAGGCAATTTACGTGTAAAATGCAGTTCAAGATACCAAAAGCTCAGGTTACGAAGGCCGCCTTGGAACAGATTAATTTCGTATGTAGAGGTACCACTGTACGCTGTTTTAAGCATTTTTATAGGGGTTTCAACTATTCACAGGGGTGTCTGGAACACATCCCCCGCGGATACTGGGGGACCACTTTATTGAGTTTCCGTATTGTTATTAATTATTTCATATAGACTGTAACATTACTGTAAAGCCACTTATATTTTTTTGTTTTGTTTTTCCAGTTTTGCGAGGTCAGGACCCTAGTGTGAATGTTGTTCTCCTTGAAGATCTTGCAGCAGTTATGGGTGTGATGGTAGCCATGGGCTGCATGGGACTGACTTCTCTCACTGGTTCTCACATCCCTGATGCAGTTGGTTGCTGTCTTATTGGGGGAATTTTAGCTGCTGTCTCAGGCTTTATTATATACACTAATTCAGCAGCACTAGTTGGAAAGTAAGCATTCACATTCCCATGACATTGTTTTATTTTTCTTTTAATAGGCAGTACCATACAATGCATGGTAATTTTGTGGCCTTTATTTCTTTAGTAGAAGAATAATTGTTTCTTGTTTACACAAGGTAAATAATTTTCATTTATTCTTCTTTATAGTTGCCCCTTTTAATCATCTGATTTACAAGATAATTTCAATTGTAAAAAAAATCTTCAGCAAATCCATTTTTTGTTTCAGAAGTTCATAGACAATCATAGTCATTATTATTAATAATCTTACATCAGATTTTCTCCATATTGGAAACCAAAAGGTAAAATTCTCTCCACACCAGTGTGTTGCATAATGTATGCTTCAATTTCCATAATGTCTAGGTCTTTATGTGTACCCTCATTTCATGATTTTCTGAGTTTTCCTGTTTGTCTTCCTGCTGCTACTTCTATTTTTTGTTTAACAGATTAACTGCTCCCCTAACCTTGTTATATTTCTTAACTTCCTCAGTCTTTTGAGATCTCAGTATATTTCCAGCTCTTAAAATACCACAATTCACAATAACGATCTGATTTCTGGGCTCAGCTCGTGTCGCTGCGCGAAATATCCTTTAATCTATTATTTCTAGGGTAAATGTACTAACACATACCAGAGAATAAATAAATAAAGAAAAAGGTCAGTACAACTGACTCGCTCACCCTCCAAGAGGGTGTCGGTATGAACACTATGGCGAGTGAGACCACTACCACGAGCCGCTTGCCAATAGAAATCTCCCACTACAAAATCCCCACAAGAGGGGAGCCGACCCACAGAGTGGGCAGCAACTACTACTACTCCATCCCATGCTGCCGACTGCTGCGCCTCTGGTGGCCATCCTTTTCAGTTAGCGCACACTGTATACACGTGCCCTTTTTTGCTCTGTGTTTTTGTGCCCTTATTTTTGGATTTACTTATCATGGAGCGTGCAGCCATCGCAGCAGCTAAGTTAAGTACTCAATATTTATTGCTATTTGGTTTTTTCCATCCTTGAGCCAGTATTTGCCGTTTTTTAGGTATAAATACGAACTCTAGGTCGGAAGCATGGCAGCATGGTTCTGCCTCGTGGCGGGTTTCGTTCTTGGTCTTCCATACCCAGAACCTTTTCCCTTTTACTTTAGTACGCTCTATTTTTAGTCATCCTATTTGTTTTAGGGTACAGTCTACGCAGTTTATGTCATGCATGCATGTCTTTTTACCTTACGTAGGCTCCTTCTATCCAGACCTAGCCACGGCTCTTAGTATCGGCCCCGGCTAGCTTTGAGTGGTAGACTTTCTTTCGGGTTAGTCGTACACTCCTGGATTGTTTCTCCTACTATTTTGTTTTGTTTCTTTCTTTCATGTTTTATTTAATTTATGATGTTTTTGTTAGTGTAGGCGTCTGGCTTCATCTAGCCTAGGTTATGGCCCATAGGGCCCATGCGCTACCGCTCTTCAGTTCGGTTGCTTCCTTATAGCTTCTCTCTGATCATCCGGTTTGTGTATTCTAGGCCTTATCGTTTCATTGTTTTGTTGTTACCAGCCCGGGCCCCGTGGTCACTACGTGATCACGGAGCAGCCAGACGCCTGTCCAGTCATCTTCCCCTCCTCCCGCTCTTCCATAGGGCCGGGGGGAGGGTTGGTCTGCCCACGCTCGCTCCGCATACCCGAGCCTGCCTCCCTCTCCCCCCAGGCGGAGGGAAGTAGAGGGACGGGACAGACCCAGACTGGACTCGACCTCTCCAGCTTCTCGGTCCCGGCCGGATGGCTAGGGGGGGGGACTGGCCTTTCCCCCCTCCGTCGCTTCTTCTTTCCGTCGCTCCGTTGCTAGCGCGAGTCTGTGTGCCCTCTCGCCCTTTCCCACCTTACTGGGGCTCCTTTTCTACCGGAGCTCCGGCATCCAAGTGGAAAGGTGCTAGTCCACCCCGCAGGGTGGACTGAGGCATACAGTTGGTCTCTACTAACCCTCCGTCGCGCTGAAGTCGCGACACGCTCCGCCACGCACTGGACTTAGTCCGGTACGTTCGATTTTTATAGGTTTAAGAATCAGTTATGTTAAACTAGTAAGTTTATCTTAAGCTTACCTTAAAACCATCCCCCTCCCTTGTCTGCCTCACCGGATCTCTCCGGAGTTATAGCCTATTCAGGCGTTAAGGGAAGGGGGGGTTATGCCCAAATTTTTTCCGAGCTCCGGCATGCAGCGGAGTTCTTCTGTCCTTTAGCCTGTAAGTGATAGCCTTTAAGATGCTCAGTGTCTTTTTCACTTACAGACCACCAACTGTGAGCATCCGGGATGCGCCGCCACGCTTCAACACCCCTGTGGACATGAAGTTTGCCGGTCCCATGCTCCATGCGCGACTCCGCACGGGGACCTCCAGGTCTGGTATCACGAGACATGCACCATCTGTTATGATCTGGTGAGGCCAGCTCTTAGACGGGGTAAGTATTTCCAACTCCGTTAGCCAGTCCCCTACTTCGTTATAGTTCTTAAGTTTTAAAAAATTCAAATCTTTCTTAAACTTAAGATAAAAAATACAGGTGGGGATTTCGCATCCCCCTATAATTTTAAGTTTAAGCTTTTAAATTTAGTTTTAGTTTTAGTTTAATCTTAAAAACTAATAAATACCCCCTCTTCCAGGCTCCGGCTGTGAAGGACACCGCACTGGCAACCCTGCGGGCCTGGGTCGGCGTTTTTGGGAAGAACGCGCCAAGGGTATGCCCTACATTCTCGAAAGAGGTTGGCGGTCCTGATCTTCCCCGGAGGCAAGTCAACGGGCTACGTCGACCCAGCAGAGGCGGCCCCGACTATTGCGTTCATTCAACAACAGCTCGCTGCCTCGTTGACGGATCCAGGCCAGGACATCTCCTCGGAAGTCGCGACATTGGATCTTAATATTGAACCCATGGTAGGTGGTAGACGACCTGTTGGTCGAGGTGAGTACGTTGGACGCCCAAGGGATGCCCTTGGGTGCCACTGGATCTTCTACCCCTGCAAATCTCCATCCTTCCAAGGCTTTACAGGTACAGAACTGTATACTTCTCCTGATGCTTCCGTTAGACCTAAGGTCAAAGGACAAGCAGTAAAAACCTTGACTACCGCGTCGTCGTCGTACAAAAAGACGGCGTCGGCGTCATCATCATCTCGTAGTCTCCGGCTAAAAACCCCGGAGCAGAGAGGTCTAAAGCTTCTGGTCCGGCTCCAAATCCTCTAGGAGTAGATCCTCCAGGGAGAGATCACACACTCCAGCGGAGTCAACCGTTCCACTACCTTTTGGTTCCGGTTCAGAGCCCCACCCGTCCACCTCGCCGCAGCAGCTCCGGCTTTGGATCCCAACGCTGGCCTGTTGCAACAAGTGGGCGATCTGGTGGGGTCTCTGAAAACCAGTATGGAACAACATGTTTTCTCCCGGTTGGTCCGGTGATAGGATCAGCTCATGCCCAGGACAACATTATAGCCGGTACTGAGCCAAGCTCCGCTAGCTTCTCCCCCACCCCCACCTTTCAGCACAGGGGAGCGCAATTGCCTCCGTATGACTCTCTACCTCCGTTCAGTATGAACAATCCTTGGAGGAGTAGCATCATACGCCCCCTTCCAGGACGGGCTTATTTCATCGGAATGTGGAACGGAGGTTGAAGACTTCGAGTTCTACCCGGAAGACCTTCAGCCTCGTTCATCGGCTACGCCAGCTCACCGCCTCTCCATGACTCGAGACGAAGCGGATAGTACCGAAAGAAACAGTCCTCTATTCACGAGACCAGGCTCAGAGAGAATGGCTCAGGTGTCTAGAGGACATGGACGGTTCGAACAACACGAGAATACAGCCATTTAAGAGTCCTTTCACAATCTTTACAATGGAAGAGAGTACCCCGCTCCCTTTCTTGACAAAGATTGCTACGGTTACCATTCCAGCAGCCCAGAAGGGGGATTCGTTGCCTCAGCTGAAAGAAGCGACCCTACGTCTCCTTTACTTCCCTCAGCCGTGAGTTGTGGGAAGATCTGCCCAACACTTTTTCTGCGGGCAAACTCAAAACCAGACTGTGCTATGGAGCAGTTTGGTGAGAAGCTGCCTAGACTTCCGGATAGCCTCATTCATGCAGAATTTGATGCCAAGTCTAGGCTGGCCAGTCTATCAATACCATGGCCATGACCGATGTGCTACCATTTCCTATGGTTCTGAGCCACTTTTTAAGCTTCTCACCAAGTCTCTGACTCAAACGGTGCAGTCTGATATGTTCGAGTTCGCCACGGCTAGAACAAACTGTAGGAATCATGTCCTCCAAGAAGCAACGATTCGGCATGAACGAATAAGTTGCTTGCATCGAACATCTGGGGAGCAGACCTCTTCCCAGATGCGATGGTGAAGGAGGTCCAGGCAGAGGCTACAAGGCTGAACCAAAGCCTTAAAGATCGTTGGGGTCTTACGGCCAAGAGACGCCAAGATCAAGTGGTCAGAGGTAAGGCTCAGAAGAAACCCAGACGTTTCCAGCCTTACCAAAAGAAACAGCCACACTTTACCCAGCCGGTTCCAGCTGTCCCGTTGGTGCAAGCAGCCCAACCTTCTACCTCCAAGGCTCAATCGCAGCCAATCTATGTCATTTCCCCCCAGCCTCAACCCTCCACCTCTTACGCTCTCTCCCAGCCTTCAATCAAGTCTTCGAGGGCCAGGCTTCCCAGAAGTATGACCGCTCGGGTAAGGGAGGCAGAGGTAAGCGATCCTTTTCGTCAGAGAGGATCGGGAGGGTCCTTTAATAGAGGAAGCATTTCAGGGGAGGCCAGCGGAGGCTACCAACACCAATGAGGACTTTCAGGTAGGAGGGAGGCTGTTTCACTTCCGCCACCGGTGGAATTTCAGCAAGTGGGCGCAAAGCATTGTGTCAAAAGGCCTGGGTTGGAGTTGGGTAGCGAACCCGCCCCCATCCAGACCTTTCCGCCAACTTCCATCCAAAGAATTGACGGAGTATGCGGAGGACCTCCTTCAGAAAGGAGCTAATAGCGAGAGTCAACAGGTTAAAGTTTCAAAGGGCGCTTGTTCAGCGTTCCAAAGAAAGGCTCACAAAAAAAAAAATGAAGGGTAATCTAGACTTGTCCCGCTTAAACTTAGCCATTCAGCTGCGACAAGTTCAAGATGCTCACGATCTCTGCAGGTACGGACCTTACTTATTCCCCGTGGGGCCGTCACCACCTCTATCGATCTTACAGACGCTTACTATCATATCCCTATTGCAAGGCACTTCCGTCCGTATCTGGGCTTCAAGATAGGAGATCAGGCATTCTCCTTCAAGGTAGTTCCTTTCGGGCTCAACGTAGCACCCAGGGTGTTCACGAAGTTTGGCGGAAGTGGTAGTTCAAACAACTAAGATCGCAGGGGGTTATGGTAGTAGCGTATCTCGACGATTGGTTAATCTGGGCTCCAACAGTCGAGGAATGCCACAAAGCAACACTGAAAGTGATTCAGTTCCTGGAATATCTAGGCTTCAAGATAAACAGGACCAAGTCAAGACTCACTCCAGGGTCAAACTTTCAGTGGCTGGGCATTCAATGGAATCTATCCTCCATACTCTGTCGATTCCATCAGCCAAGAGGAAAGAAATAGCGAAGTCAGTAAAGCAATTTCTGAGTCACAAACCTTGCGTCAAGAAGAACCCAGGAAAGGATCTGGGTTCACTCCAGTTTGCATCAGTGACAAACATCTTGATGAAAGCCAAACTGAAAGACCTAACCAGAATCTGGCGCTCACGAGCAAATGTCAGGTCCAGGGACAAATTATCCTCAGTCCCTCAGGTTCTACGGAATCGACTACGCCCGTGGGCAAAAGTCAAGAACTTATCAATATCAGTGCCCCTTCAGTTTCCTCCTCCTTGGGGATTACCATCCACACAGACGCTTCGTTAAGCGGTTGGGGAGGATATTCTCAGTTCAAGAAAGTTCAAGGAACTTGGTCACCTCAGTTCCGTCAGTTCCACATAAACGTACTGGAAGCAATGGCAGTGTTCTTGACTCTAAAAAGGTTACGTCCGCCGAAGTACTCCCACATAAAGCTAGTCTTAGACAGCGCAGTGGTAGTCCATTGTATAAACAAGGGGAGGCTCCAAAGCACGTCATCTAAATCATGTCATGGTAGCCATCTTCTCCCTGGCGACAAGTTCAGTTGGCACCTCTCCTCCACCCATATAGCTGGAGTGAGAAACGTCATAGCAGATGCTCTATCCCGATCAGTACCTCTAGAGTCGGAATGGTCACTGGACAGCAGTTCGTTCCAATGGATTCTTCAGAGAGTTCCAGGCCTACAAGTGGATCTCTTCGCGATCCCAAGCGAACCACAAACTCCCATGTTATGTGGCCCCCAACCTGGACCCTCTGGCCTATGCCACGGACGCCCTGGCCCTAGACTGGAACAACTGGGAGAAGATTTATGTCTTCCCTCCAGTGAATCTTCTCATGAAGGTACTGAACAAACTCAGGACATTCAAGGTCAAGTGGCTCTAGTAGCCCCAGACTGGCCGAAGAGCAATTGGTACCCTCTAATTCTGGAACTGGGTCGTTCGTCCTCTTCGAATTCCCCAGTCCCAGGCTCTCCCAGTCAGTGCAAACGAAGACTGTGTTCGCTTCCTCAGAATTCTCAAACCCTAACTTTATGGATTTCATGAAGTTTGCAGCGAAAAGAGATGCGAATATTGACCCTCAAAATATTCTCTTCTTGGAATCTGATAAAACATGGGATTCAACTTTGAGACAGTATGACGCGGCTGTCAAAAAGTTAGCAACCTTCCTGAGAGAATCAGATATTAGAATCATGAAATCAATTCGCTATATCTTTTTCAAGATCTTAATTTGAAAAAGGCTTAGCAGCTTAGCACCATTACGACAAACAAGTCAGCCTTGAAAAAGAGATTTTTCAATTTGGTTTCACATAGACTTGACAGACTCCTACTTCTCGTCTATTCCCAAGGCTTGTGCTAGACTTAGACCTTCTGTAAGGCCTACGTCAGTATCATGGTTCTTAAAAATGATGTTCTTCTAAAGCTGGCTTCAGAAACTGATAATGACACATGTTCATTTATAATGCTCTTAAGAAAAACTCTATTTTTATTAAGCTTGGCCTCAGGAGCTAGAATTTCAGAACTGTCGGCATTATCCAGAGATCCGGATCATATTCAATTTCGCCCCACAGGGGAAGTGCTACTTTCTCCGGAACGTAGTTTTTATAGCAAAGAATGAAGATCCTTTGAGAGGGAACCATGGAAGGTTGTACCCCTTCCACAAGATATATCTCTTTGCCCAGTATCGACCTTACGAGCCTTTCTGTCCAGGACCTCCTCATCCTCATCGGGTCCTCTCAAGTTTAGAGAGAAAAAGGTGGTACTTTATCTATTAAAGGCATCAGGCAGCAGATCCTGTACTTTATTAAGCAAGCCAATCCTGACTCTTTCCCTAAAAGCACATGATGTCAGGGCAGTAGCCACCTCAATTAACTATTTCCAACATAATGAATTTCGATGATTGATACTGGATGGAAATCGCCGACAGTATTTAAGCGTCATTACTTAAAGTCCTTGGAAGCTCTGAAATTTTCAGCAGTTGCGGCGGGTAACATAGTTTCCCCCGACTCTGCTTAATCTTTAGTAGAAGATCCAGTCCTCTCCTTTCTACCTGTCTCACCCAACAGTTTGTCTATGCCTGTCAGGTTCATCTACGTTTACCTTGGGTCTTAGCTGCTCTTATGGTGATATGGTGGGTGTCCCTTATTTTTTGCTAGGGGCACTCACAATCGATTGTATGTATTGATTTATTTGATGTGATCCCCTTATTTTTATGCTAGGGGATACATCTTATTTGCAATGGTTACGGGTTTTGTATATTAAGTCATATACATTCCCTTCATTTATTATCATTGAAGTTTGTTCTGTTCAAGTTTATTGTTATAATTGCTTTTCAGTTTTTTGTACATACTATACACAGATACTGCTTTTAACATAATATTCCATGTAAGCCCTGTATATATGTAAAAATTAAGTTAATTTTTAAGAAATATTATTAGCATTAAGTTTAATTTAAGTAAATTATTTCTAATTTGTATTCATTGTGTATATGTAATTTATTAGCAAAGTTATATTCCTTCTTTTTATGTTATCTTTGAGACCCCTTTTGTTTAGTTGAATTTTCTTTACAATCTTGTGCTATTTCTCTGTACGATTTCGCGCAGCGACACGAGCTGAGCCCAGAAAAGGGATTTTGACGTAAGGAAAAATCTATTTCTGGGCGATTGGCTCTGTCGCCAGCGAAATCCCGCCCTACCCATCCCCCATCGCTCAAGATTGTCTGCTAACTTCAGGATGGCCCACCACAGAGCAGCAGTCGGCAGCATGGGATGGAGTAGTAGTAGTTGCTGCCCACTCTGTGGGTCGGCTCCCCTCTTGTGGGGATTTTGTAGTGGGAGATTTCTATTGGCAAGCGGCTCGTGGTAGTGGTCTCACTCGCCATAGTGTTCATACCGACACCCTCTTGGAGGGTGAGCGAGTCAGTTGTACTGACCTTTTTCTTTATTTATTTATTCTCTGGTATGTGTTAGTACATTTACCCTAGAAATAATAGATTAAAGGATATTTCGCTGGCGACACGAGCCAATCGCCCAGAAATAGATTTTTCCTTACGTCAAAATCCCTTTTATATCATGATCCTTGTAGTTCACAGTCATAAATCTCAGCATTTTATTGTCATGATAAAAATCTCCATTTTATTTTCAAGTGCCCATATCTGTTGCATATCTTAGATATGAGGTGAAATTGGAGCAGCGTCAAGATAAAGTTGAAGTTGAATGTTCAAGTAGGAAGAGGGACAGAATAATTAAGAGAAAAATTATGAAAGCAGTTCAGTTAGGGATGAGGGGATGCTGCAAAATCCTTCAGCAATATATTTAGAGTACTATACAAGGTGCACTGTGAGTGGCAATCTGGTACTGGTCTTACAGATGCCTTATAACTTTTTCATCTGTTAATTATTAGAATATACTCTGATTTACTAGCAGTCCACCAATCTCTTTCAACTTCATCTAGGCTGTTGCTACTTATTTTTTTTCACACCAGTATCTCACCACCTGCATCACAATTTAGGGTGTCCCAGAGTACTAGAAATGTTCGTTTGTTCATGAAACTTACCTGTCAGATATATATATAGCTGTATTTTCTGACGTCCGACAGAATTTCAAAACTCGCGGCACACGTAGTGGGCGGCCAGGTGGTAGTACCCATTCCCGCCGCTGGGAGGCGGATATCAGGAACCATTCCCATTTTCTATTCATATTTTTTCTGTCGCCGGTGCTGTAAACAACTGTTTGCAGTACCTCCGTTTAGGATTTTTGGATTATCTCGCTTCTAAGTATCTGGATTGACTTTTGGTTATCGACTCTGGATTGTTGGATTGGCACGCGTAATAGTGGACTGTTTTTTTAATCTGGATTGGTTTTTCTGTGTACATGATGTCAGGATCAAGTACAGGGAGTTTCAGAGTGTGTGAGGAGTGAATGTAAGGTGAGGCTTCTTAAACCTTCAGTTGATCCTCACACAGTTTGTATGGAATGCAGGGGGCATGTTTGTTTGGTTGATGATCGGTGCAATGAATGCAAGGATTTGACCGATGATGGATGGAAGATGTATGAGACCTATCGATGTAAATTGGAGCATGATAGAGTCAGGAGGGCTTCCTCCAGGAGCAGTTCTACAAAAGGTAAGGAATGTAACATTTCTCCTCCTCTAACACCGGTAGATTTTGTTTCACCTAAACCTGTGATGTTGCCTCCGGGCCCTGTTTCTGTGTCTGGAGAAGGTAATGCCCTTTCTCTGATTCTCGAGTCTCTGCGCACTCTTGAATCTAAAGTGTTGGCCTTGGAAACTGGCCCTGTGAAAGTTTGTGATCGTGCCCCTAGTGTTGTGGAGGGGGTGTCAGATCGGCCCCATAATGCCTCTAGGCTGAGACCTCTATCGGAACTCCCAGGACTCAGGGAGAGGGTATGTCGAAGCCGCAAGAGGGTTACGGGGGCTCCCCACCGATCTGGCGTCCCTTCGGCAGGCCTTGTTGCAAGTCCCAGGCTGTCAAGGAGCGCGCACGGGCGCGCATCCTTAAGGACTGTTTTTCGTCCTCCGAAGCGTCCTCCCCGCGCAAGGGGTGGAGCGCTCGGAGAGACTCTCGTCCGATGAAAAGGATGTTTCGTGCTGAGGATGCTTCACGTCCGGCATCGCCGATTTCTTCGGAGGAAACCTATGACGCTTTTCCACCTCAGAAGAGAGGTAAAATCTCTTCCGACAAGGCCTCTGGGTTGCACGCACAGGCGCGTATCCCTGAGGTCTATGGGTTGCACGCACAGGCGCGTATCCCTGAGAAGCAGGTAGCTGTACCTGTGAGAAGGAAGGAGGCGTCCCCTCGCCCCTCGCCTTCTCGCAGGTTCAGTCCTGCCCCGTCTTGTTCGTCACCTACGAAGAATATTCTTTTGTCCCTTCAGGACCAGATTTCTACCCTTATGGCTCAGAAGACTCGCCCAGCAGCAGTCGAGCCTAAGCGGAGAAAGGACGTCAGGCTGCCCGTCAAGAGGACTAAGCAGTCTCCTTCTCTCTCTCCTCGTTCGTCTCTTTCCCCGCCTTCGGATCATCGCCGATCTCGTTCTCCTGATATAGCTTGCGCTTAGCAGGACGCTTTTCGCTTTCGTCAGGACGCTTTCTGCGTGAAGCAGGACGCTCGGCAGGACGCTTTCTGCGTGAAGCAGGACGCTCGGCAGGACGCTTTCTGCGTGAAGCAGGACGCTCGGCAGGACGCTTTCCGTTCTAAGCAGGACGCTTTTCGAACAAGGCAGGACGCTTTCGAGGACGCTCAGCAGGACGCTTTCCATGCTAAGCAGGACGCTTTTCACGAAAAGTGGGACGCTTTTGAGGCCTCTCGTCAGGACGCTCGTGTGGACGCTCGGAGAGACGTGTCTCCCCATAAGGAGTTTCTTAGAAGTAGGGCTATCAAGAAGCATAAGACATCTTCAGTTAGAAGTAAGGCAGTCTCCGTCGTTTCACAGGACGCTCGACGCACCCAAGACGTTTTTCCTTCTGCAAGTGTTAAGGATCATCGTAAGGACGAGTCCGTGCCTGAAGCGTCAATTTCTAAGCAGCGGAAGTCTTTGTTCAAGCCTAGACCTGCTGGACATACGCCCTCTCCGGATGGACGATCACCGGTTCCTCTTAGAGAAGAAGGGGAACATAGTAGTCCAGCGAGCTCAGTGGAAGAGGAACCTCCTTTGGTTTCTTCTGTCTCGGACTACAGGTATTCTCCTACTTACGATGGGGTTAGGTTCCGAAAAACCCATCGTAAGTTGAGAAAATCGTATCTCGGATATAGCCTAGCCTACACTAAGTTAATCAGTACCATATAGGCTAGGCTATATGCACATATATGGAAGATTAGCCTACACTACACAGTATACCTATACATATAAGGTATAGTAATTATTAATATCAGCTAGTTCGGGTGTTTCAATGCAGATTGACTTAGGATAATTAAGTATAAAAAGAAACTTAATAATAAGAACAAGGATCAGACTGTAGCGTAAAGGGTACTCACCAAGATTCGGTCCGTTGTCGGCATACGTGATCGGTGTCAGGCTGTTCATGGCTACTATAACTAAAGATCGAAGAGGAGGATGATGATAAAGCAGCAGGATCATCAATTCGCTCTTCCTCAGTAAAAATTTCTTCTTCTGTAAGTCAGGTGTCTCGAGGAAACAACTGTTCCGAGACGTACAGGATCGAGTCTCAAGTGAAGGGGGGTAGGGCTGGGGGAAGCGAATGCACTGGGAGTCGTTCTTTCTTTGAAGAAAAAATCCATTGTAGGTTTGTGGGACAGTGCGTTTTTTTCGTTCTTCATAAATTAATCGGTAACATGCAACACTGTCTTGATGAGCCCTCTGAACTTTGGCAAACCGTGCCTCGTCCCCATCCATTTCACTTAAAAGTTTCAGTCCTTGATCAAATAAAGCAAACGCCTCTGCCAGTTTTTTAGTCGTAAACGTTCGCTCCGGCTCTTTATTTCTTCTCCTCTTCTGCTTTTTTTTGCTCTTCTGCAAGTGCAATTAAATCCTCTGCCGTTAGCTCTACATCTTGCACATCTATAAGTTCTTGGATATCTTCCTCGTCAATTTCTAAATCTAAACTTTTCCCAAGTATCAAGATCTTTTTATTGATTTCCACTTCTTCTTCATTCTGATCGAAACCTTTAAACGAGTTCACATACACTTTCAGCAGATTTTTCCAGACCCCCATTCATACACTCTTTCTTTACCTCCTTCCACGCCCCTTCCAATGTTCATAATGGAGTTAAGAACACTAAATTCTTTCCAGAAGTTCTGAGATCTTTCTCCTCGTTTATCCGTAGCCTGAACACCTGCGCAAACGTGTTCCGAAGATAATACGCCTTGAACGGAGCCACAGCACCCTGATCCATGGGTTGTATGAGAGTTTGTTTTGGTGGCAGAAACACAACTTTTACATTCTCGTTAAATATCTCCGATGTGCTGAGGGTGGCCAGGAGCACCTTGTCGAGAATCAGAAGAATTTTGAAGGGGATGTTTTATTTTTTCTACAATATTCTTTCACTTCCGGAATGAAGCAATGAACGAACCCAGTCCTCGAACAATATTGCAGTCATCCAAGCTTTTTTATTTATGACGGTAATGCACAGGAAGTGTCTGCTTGTCGATGTTTTTTTAAAGCCTTGGATTTTCTGAGTGATAAATCATAAAGGGCTTAAGTTTATACCCAGCCATTTCCCCCAAGCAGAAGAGTCAATCGATCCTTATATGCCTTAACCCGGGCATCACCGTTGCTTCTTTGTGATGTAGGACCGTTGTGGCATACGTTTCCAATAAAGTCCGGTTTTGTCAACATTAAAGGATTTGCTCTGGCAAGTAGCCTTCATACGACGATCTCGTTTAAAACTTCCTTAAATTTAGCGGCTCCGTCGGCATCAGCGCTTGCTGCTCAATTCACCGCTAATTTCACACTGTGAAAATTATGGCGGTTCTTGAAACGACGAACCATCCACACTTGCTGCAAAAACTTTTGTTGTGGGTTAGTCATCATAATTCTTCTTCAGCTCTTCAAAAAGCATGCGCGCTTTGTCTGAATGGTTAAAGAGGGTGAGCGGCATACGCTTTGTATTTGATCTCCATCACGTGACCAGTAACTGATCCATTTCTTCCAAAGGCCCTATCCTCTTCTTTGATATAACCGTTGAATGAACTGAAGCAGATGCCTTTACGCATCCATTACGCGTTTCTTGTCCTTGAGATGGTGGATACCGTCGATTGCGATAAACGTTCGTCACGTGCGATAACCATGACTGCCTTTCCCGCTTCACGCTGGTTTATTATTTTCCCCCAGTTTCTGCTTCCCAAACTGATGATTGCCTCTTCTTTTTGCAACTACCAGCAGGACACCTATTTGGTTGTTTGGCAGACATAGTTTTTTTGTTTTAATTTTCGGGTACTTAAAAAAACTCTCAAATCACAAACGAACACGACCTAATGTTACTTGGTTCAAAACGACGCAAGTGAGGGTCGAACTCATTGCCGCGTACCTACGCCAGCCTCTCGCTCTCGGGCCAACATATCGTACAGCGTAGTACGCTGCTGCCAGCGCTCGCGTGCGCGAAATTTAAAAAAAATACGCATTTTCAACTTTTTTTTTTTTTTTTTTTTTTTTTTTTTTTTTTTTTTTTTTTTTTTTTTTTTAGTATTAATTGCTAACCCCATCGTAAACATCGGATTATCGTAAAACGAATTATCGTAACTTCGAGCACTACCTGTATAAGGTTCTTGTGCGGCTGTTACGTTCGTCCTTCGGGGAACAAGTTTCAGCCGGCAGCTCCTAGGTCTCACTCCCTCGCAAACTTTCGTCTTCCAAGTCGGTCCAAGTCATTCAAGACACCGGATTTGTTGAAAATGAAGACTTCTCTTTCAACCCAAGAGGGCTTTCAAGAAGCTCCAGGACTTCATGACTCGAAGGAAGGATCAGGGCAAGACGACTTTCGCCCCCTTCCTCCTCTAGAACTCGCTGGGAAAGGAGGCGTTTGGTATGAGACCAAGGAAAAACGTGGGTGGAAGGTTCCTTCGTCTGCACTTGGGGACTTCTCCAGCTTAGTGGACGCCCAGAGGAGTCCTCTTATCAGCTGCAAAGGTGGTCCTGGACTCCTACGGAGATGGACCATCACTTGAAAGGACTGGGCTGCGCACGTTGGGAGTCTTCAACTTCTTGGACGGTGCTTGGGAGTTCTGGACCTTCAGTCTAGAAGGCCCTGACTTCTCTCAGTCTGGGGGAGCTGTCCAGTGTGTTGTCATGTATTGGACAAAGGCCGTCAGGGATGGTGCGGAAGAGCTAGTTTCGCACTTTGGAACAGCTTTCACCTTAAGAAAAGAGCTCTTCTTTGTAATTTTCACCGCAAAGTCGGTTACTCCCGCCTCAGAAGCGGAATTGCTCTTTTCTCCTCTTTCGGACCCATCTCTTTCCCCCAGACGATGTAAAAGATCTAGTGACTAGTTTGCAGGAGAAGGCGACCCAGGACCTTTAGCACAGTCCTCGAGGCGTCCAGGCAGTTCCTTCTACATCATCGTTTGTGAGACCTCCGAAGAAAGTTAAAACCCTTTCGCGAGCTCCTCCCTCGAGAGCAGCTCCTCAAGGGAAGAGGAATTTCAAGAGGAAAGCTTCCTTTAAACCTAAGTCAACCAAATGAAGAAAACATGTCCTTCAGACGCCAGTCGGGCCAGACTTGAAGTTTTTTTTGCGGATGCATGGAGGCAGAGAGGGGCGGACCCCTTGGACTCTCAAGATCGTAGAACAAGGGTACAAGATCCCCTTTTTGCATCCTCCTCCTCTAACATCAACTCCCAGAGACTTTTCCCCGTCTTATCAGGGAGAGAAGAAATGCATCCTTTTCGATCTTTTAGATCAGATGATCGAAAAAAAGAGCGTGGAGCAAGTCCGTGGACCTGGGTCACCAGGCTTCTACAACAGGATTTTCCTGGTACCGAAGCAGTCGTCGGGGTTGTTCGCCCAGTCCTGGATGTAAGCAGGCTCAATCTTTTTATAGAAAAAAGCAAGTTTTGCAAGATGGAGACTCTCGGTCAGTGCTAGGAGCCTTGAGACCTGGCGACTGGATGGTGTCCCTAGACCTGCAAGACGCGTACTTTCACGTCCCCGTCCACCCTCTTTCAAGGAAGTACCTGAGATTCGTCTTAGGAAACAGAGTACAGTGGGGCCTCGCTTAGTCGCGGATCAGCAATCACGGATTCAGTTAATCACGGGTTTTTCCTTGGACCACTTCTCAGTCTATATATCCTATTGTGAATCACAGCACCTCGTGCTTGTCCGGTGGTAGGGCTAAGCTCTTCCGGTTCCGATAACCCAACAAATGCATGAACAGATTTCACATTATGATATTAACTGACAATAAAAGGTAATAAACCATTCTCACCTTATAGTATATTATTGCATATCTTCATAATATATAGCCTATTCATGGAATAATTCCACGTCATTGATATCAACTTGTAGTTGAGCGGCCAGCAGAAATGTAAACATTGAGTTACACTTCACAGCACCTTTGTCATTCTTAACCTTTTAGAAATGTTAATAGTAGTAGTTTAATTACAGTAGTAATAAAATTTAGGAAAACATAATTTTCAATTCGAACTTCATATTGTTTTGGTATACGTAAATCAACTTCTCTATCACTGCATTCATAACAACGAATAGATTATCGTATTGTTGTTTGCAATCGGCGACGAAGCGTAAACGTAATAAAACCATTTTTACCTTATATTATTGTATTGTCATATTCAGAGTAAAATGCAAAATCTTATATATTATTGGCATATCTTCATAATAAAAAGCCTCTTCAAGGAATTAATAATTCCTTGTTGAATGGATCCATTTTTCAAAAGACAAAAATACACTTTACATGTTTACAGTATACAATGAACCAGTGATTACTTCATTTTGATGTGATTACATTAATATTACAATATGGTTCTCTAAGCAGTACAGTAACTATTTTTTATCATAAATGTATATTCACTCACGAAAAAAAAAATAAAAAAAACTATCAAAACCCACCGTGACGTTACCGTTCTACAAAGTACCGATGTATTTTTACGTAAAGTATCCTCTACAAACTCTGTCATAAATCACTTTACTTTACTTTTTTGTGAAGCCCAAAATGCTACGTATATTCCGGAAAATTAACGAAATCACGAATTAATTTTATCATAGAGCAAGATTCGCTGATTACTGTTTTGCTTCTTCGTTTTCATGACTAATGCATTTTTAGAATAAAACTCATTCACTAAATTTTCAAATACTATGAATGTAAATAGCAAAATCATCTCTCTCTCTCTCTCTCTCTCTCTCTCTCTCTCTCTGCTCTCTCTCTCTCTCAATTCATCTCTCTCTCTCTCTCTCTCTCTCTCTATCAATTATCAGAAAAAAAAAACTATAAATACTGTCTCAAAAAAAAAAAAAAAAAAAAAAAAAAAAAAAACCTATTATACGTATAATACTGATCTATTAAGATCGTAATAAAAGAAAACAATGGTCCCCGAAAGAATAAAAATGTGTTGCCATACTTTTATTTTCTGTGATTTACGAAACTTGTGCTTCAATACAACTTTTATAGTTGACTGAATGATTATCAACATAACAGTATACAAGGAGTATATCTTATCCACTATCCATGTTTCATTTTTATTTCATCTTAAAATTAAAATTCTTTTAAAAAAAAAAAAAATTTTTTACAAATTTCATAGTTATTCTCCTGCTAAGATAGTCAACAATACTCTAGTCCCAAGCTGCTCTCAAGCTATTCTCGTCCTAAGCTGCTATCTCAAGCTATTCAAGTCACTTCACTTTCGTCACAAGCTGCTCTCTCTCTCTCTCTCTCTCTCTCTCTCTCCTCTCTCTCTCTCTCTCTCTCTCTCTCTCTCTCTCAATGAAATATGAATTACTGTATCATAATATCATTCATTTCATTTCTTATCATCATAAAATATTTAAAATACTAATTTCATTGTTATTCTCGAGCTAAGATAGTCAACAATACTCTAGGCCCAAGCTGCTCTCTCAAGCTATTCTCGTCCTAGCTGCTATCTCAAGCTATTCAAGTTACTCTCGTCACAAGCTGCTCTCTCTCTCTCTCTCATCGTCTCTCTCTACACGCTTCTCTCTCTCGTCTCTCTCTCTCAATGAAAATATGAATTACTGTATCTAATAATCATAAACTATTATGTACAAAGTTAATAATAATAATAATAATTCCATTAATAAATTAGTTCTTTTAGCAACTAAATTGTTTTCCAAAATAATTCTTTCGGTAATAAACGTCCATCAGCTGATTCTAAACGTAAACAAAAGACAAAACTAGATTTTTATTGCTGTATTTTGCTGTTTATACATTAATATTATAGTTGGGTGCTGTAATCATTACAGTAAATCATGTTTTTTTTATCATAAATATGTTCATTCACGAAATAGATATACTATGTACTTTAAGTTTGGTGCAGCAGCCAAATCATGAAAATAGAAAGGAATTGTTAGGTAATTATAATTTTGTTTGCTGATCTGATACAAGGGAAATTGAAGATAGGAAAGAATAACTTTGAAACTGTCTTGAATTTAGTTTAAGGTGATAGTTGAAGAAATATTTGGTGCTTGAACTAAAGTAGGCAGTTATAAACATTGAAATAGTGGTCTTGGGTGGGTTAATTATTAAAGTAGGCGGTTTAAAGCAATTTTCAAGGGGGGTACCAGGATAACACGGGTATTTACTTATCAAGGGGGGTTCTGGGCCCTATCCCCCGTGATTAACGAGGCCCTACTGTATGGCAATTCAGAGCCCTTTGTTTCGGTCTCAGTTCGGCCCCGATGGTCTTTACCGTAATAATGAAGAATGTAGCGAGGTGGTTACATTCTTCAGGGATCAGAATATCCCTATACCTTGACGATTGGTTGATCAGAGCGTCGTCGAAAGGAAAATGTCTGAAGGACCTTCAGTCAACTTTAGCCTTAGCAAAGTCCCTGGGACTTTTAGTCAACTCCGAAAAGTCACATCTGACCCCGACACAGTCCATCGTGTATCTGGGGATTCAGATGGATTCAGTGGTTTTTCGGGCGTTTCCGTCCCAGGAACGTCAGCGTCTAGGCTTCGAGAAAGTCTCAGCCTTCCTAGGGAGAGAGACTTGCTCGGCGAGGGAATGGATGAGTCTGCTGGGCACCATTTCCTCGCTGGAAAAGTTTGTCTCCTTGGGAAGACTGCACCTCAGGCCTCTTCAATTTTTCCTAGCGGAAGAATGGAAAGCCAAGTAGGATCTGAATGCGATCTTAAAGATCTCAAATACAGTAAAAAGCCACTTAAGATGGTGGCTCGACCCTCAGAAGTTGCGAGAGGGCTTATCCCTAAATCTTCTGAGCCCCGACCTAGTGTTGTTTTCAGACGCTTCCATTTCCGGTTGGGGGGAGCAACACTAGGAGGGAGGAAGTGTCAGGCTCTGAGAGGGGAACAGGTAGCCTGGCACATCAATGTGAAAGAACTAGCAGCGATCTTCCTGTCGCTGCAGTTCTTCGAAGACAAAGTGACAGGCAAGGTCATCCAAGTCAACTCACTCCCAATCCCTTTTTCACCTGGCAAGGGAAGTTCTGCTATGGGCAGATGTGAAACAGATCAAGATTCTGACGAGATTCGTCGCAGGTGTACAGAACGTCAGAGCGGACCTTCTCAGTCGACAAGATCAAATCCTGCCAACAGAGTGGACCTTACACCAAGAAGTGTGTCAGCAACTATGGAAGTTGTGGGGACGTCCTCTGGTCGACCTGTTCGCGACGTCGAGGACGAAAAGGCTTCCTCTGTATTGCTCCCCGGTCCTGGATTCAGGAGCAATTGCGGTGGATGCATTGCTCTGGAGTTGGACAGGCCTAGACCTTTACGCTTTTCCTCCATTCAAGATCATGGGGGAAGTCATGAGGAAGTTCGCAGCTTCAGAAGGGACAAGGTTGACCCTGATCGCCCCGATGTGGCCAGCAAGAGAATGGTTCACAGAGGTCATGACATTCCATGTGGACTTCCCAAGGACGTTGCCCTGGAGGAGAGATCTACTCAAACAGCCTCACTTCGAAAGGTATCACCAAAACCTCTCTGCTCTGGATCTGACTGCGTTCAGACTATCGAAAAGTTGGCCAGAGCGAGAGGTTTTTCGAAAGCAGCTGCGAGAGCAATCGCTAATGCTAGAAGAGCCTCTTCAAGAGCTGTTTACCAATCAAAGTGGGCCTCCTTCAGGGCATGGTGCAGAAAGGAAGGAATTTCCTCTCCCACGACCTCTGTGAACCAGATAGCCGATTTTTTGCTTTTCCTACAAAATGTGCAAAAATTGGCAGTCCCAACCATTAAGGGATATAAAAGTATGTTGTCGGCCGTTTTTCGACACAGAGGACTGGACCTCTGACAACAAGGATCTCCACGACCTCTTGAGATCATTTGAAACCACCAAGATTCCACAAGCGAGACCACCTTCTTGGAACCTCGATGTGGTTCTTAAACATTTAATGTCAAGTCCTTTTGAGCCTCTCCACGAAGCGTCTCTACGGAACTTGACGAAGAAAGCGCTTTTTATGCATTCAACTTACCTGTCAGATATATACTTAGCTATAGACTCCGTCGTCCCCGATAGAAATTCGAATTTCGCGGCACACTCTACAGGTAGGTCAGGTGATCTACCGCCCCGCCGCTGGTGGCGGGAATAGGAATCATTCCCGTTTTCTAAGACAGATTTTCTCTATCGGCCGTGACAGCAACATTGTTGTTGTTACTCCTGATTTGATTTTCGTGTTTTTTCATCGCTATTGATCTTCTAAGCCGGTTATTTTGGTGACGTATTGGATCTTTGGTTTGGCATACTCTTTCGTGGACTGTTTTTTGGACTTGGTTTTGGATATTTCTCATGATGTCGGATTCTAGCTTTACGGTTAGAAGACAGTGTGTAAATGAGGGATGCATGGTGAGGCTATCGAAAGCTTCGGTAGACCCTCACAACAGTTTGTAAGGGGTGTAGAAGGAATGAATGTTCAATTTCTAACACCTGATGAATGTGTAAAATATGAATGAGGAAGAATGGAAGAATTTAAATTCATATTTAAGGAAATTAGATATGGATAGGGCTAGGAAGGCTTCCTCCAGAAGTGTAAGTAGGTCTCGCTCTAACGAGCCTATTAAATTAACACCTAACCCTAAACCTCTATCTTCTTCCTCTAGTACTAAGACTGCAAATCCGGCAACGGAAATTGCAGATCTTAAAGCTGCGCTACAAAGGATGGAACGTCAAATGCTGACGTTGAAAGGTAAGCACAGTATTAGTGATAGTGAATTAAGTGTCCCTAGTGCAGTGGAGGTGCGTCTGATCGGCTCTGTCTCGCTCCCAGGCCTAGACCTCTTCCAAGCTCACAGGCCCAGAGGAGAAGGAATGTCGAAAGCCGTACGGAGGTTACGGAGAATCCCCACCGATCAGGCGTCCCCTCGGCAGATTCTGTGACGACCCGAACTGCCAAGGATCGCTATCGAAAAAGCATCCTAAAGAAGTGTTTTTTCTTCGTCAGATTCTTCACAGCGAATGTAAGGGGATGGAGTTCTGATGAACTGTCACGCCCCTTAAAGAGAAGTTGGAAGGCTCCAACTTTGGATTCAAGCCCTGAACTTTTCTCCGATCTATCACCTTGTGAGAAGAAGAAAAGGAGATTGGTTCCTAAACGGAAATCGGAGTTTCCTTCCGCTCTAGACATCCCTCACCTGAATCAGGGAAGGAAAAGAGAATGCGGCTGCAAAATATCCTAAAATGTGCAGGAGCAACTTCGGCCTTAGTAGGAGTTTTTACTAAGGAAACTCCCAGGAGAAAGGACTCTTTCCTTCCTATAAAGAAGACGAAGGGAAGAAAGAAGAAACGGAAGTTTCGGCTTATACTCAGAGGAGTAATAAGAATGCGCCAAAAACGCCAACCTGGCGCAATGCGCCAGATGCGTTTGAGACTCCATACGAGTCAGAAGAGCCAGAAGCGCCAGATGCGCCATATGCGCCAGAAGCGCCAGCCTGGCGAAATGCGCCAGAAGCGCCACCCTGCCGAAATGCGCCAGATGCGCCAGAAGCGCCACTCTGCCGAAATGCGCCAGAAGCGCCAGCTTGACGCAAGGAATCACGAGCGCCAACCCGGCGCAATGAGCCACAAGTGACAAATAAGAGACGGACTTCTTCCAAAAGACAATTAAGCCAGGAAGATTTGTTTGGCTTTCGGAAGGATAAACCTTTACCTGACAAGGACTCTAGTTGTCGCACAAGCGGCCGTATTCCTTGTCAGGACATAGGTGGTTCCGGAGAAAGCGATAGGAGAGGACATCCTTCGTCTGACAGGAGAGAAAGGTGTCGCACAAGCGGCCATCGCTCTTGCCAGGAGAAGGATAAGGTCGTTTTGCAGGATCAACCTATCTCTCGTAGGGATGCAAGTTATCGCACAGGCGTCGTACGTTCTTGCGAGAGTGGGGTGGATGTTACAAGAGGCCAGTCTCCTGCTGGAAATAAACAATCCTCTTCGGAATTGGATTTGGAAGAGATTTCGGACTCTGAAGATCACTCGGCTCCGGGTTTGTCAGATTACAAGACGCTGGCAGCCCATTCTTACGTCAAAGTAGTTTGGGGACTCTTTAAGCCCGACTGCTCCTCCTTCTCCAAGGTCCTTATTTACAAGCACGAAGGTCCCGAAACAATCATCTTTTATTAAAATGAAGCCAACCATTTCCATGAACAAGGCTCTCCGATTCGTAGGAAATTGGTTGGAATCCAAGGAGAAGGCGGGGAAGACAGTCTTTACCTCCGCCCTCCTTCCAGACTATCAGGAAAGAAGGGAATTTGGTACGAGACGGGGCAAACCACGGGGTCTAGCTCTCCCGTCCACTGCCGAAGCAGGATTTTTCGAATCTGTGGATTCGTCTAGGAGACAAGCCTTGTCATCAGCAAAGATCACATGGGGGACTTCTGAGATGGACCATCTCCTCAAGGGATTGTTTAATGTCTTAGAAGTTTTAACTTCTTAGACTGGTCCCTTGGGGTGTTGGCCAAAAAGACACAAGAGAAGGAATCTCTTAGTCCAGAAGTCCTTCATAGTGTCCTTTCCTGTATGGACAAGGCAGTTCAGGATGGATCAGGAGAGGTGGCCCCTCTGTTGGAACTGGTATTCTGAAGAAGAGAGTCTTATTTAGCTCTTTTCTGACGAAAGCAGTTACTCCTACTCAGAGGTCATCTCTTTTGTATGCTCCTCTGTCGGACCCAATTGTTTCCTTCAAATCTAGTAAAAGATATTTCTCATTCTTTGACAGAAAAGGCCACACAAGATCTCTTGGCCCAATCTGCAAAGAAATCGAGGACTTCGGGTCCTATTAAGAGAGAGACTCGGGCTCCTCAACAGCCCTTTCGAGGGAGTACCTGGGCCAGACCCTCTTTTAAGAAGAGAGGAGTGCAGAAGAGAGGTAGGTCTTCCTTCAGACCTGTCAAGAGAGCGAAATGAGACAAACAGTCCTTCAAGCACCGGTAGGAGCCAGACTTTGGAAATTTTCCGAGAATGGGCTCGGAGACAGGCAGAAATTTGGTCCCTTTCCGTGGTAACAAAGGGATATATGATCCCCTTTCGAGACAGACCTCCCGTTGACTACGAACCCGAGGAACTGTCAGCCCAAAATACAGGGACCCTGCCAAGAAAGAAGCTTATTGCAACTGGTAGAACAGATGTTGCAAAAGGAGGCCATCGAAGTGGTTCGGGATCCGCATTCCCGAGGATTCTACAACCGTCTTTTTCTGGTTCCGAAATCCTCGGGAGGGTGGAGACCGGTCTGGATGTGAGCGCATTGAACCGATTTGTGGAGAACACAAAGTTCTCTATGAAAACATCAAAATCGGTTCTTGCGGCTCTTCGTTCCAGGAGATTGGATGGTCTCCTTAGATCTACAAGATGCATACTTTCATGTCCCCCTGCATCCATCATCGAAGAAATATCTCCGATTCATGATGCAGGGGAAAGTATACCAATTCAGAGCCCCCCTATGCTTCGGCCTTTCAACGGCCCCTCAAGTGTTTCACGAGGCTAATGATGAATGTTGCGAGATGGCTACATCTAGAGGGGATAAATATATCCCTTTATCTGGACGATTGGCTAATAAGAGCAAAATCGGAAATTCAGTGCTTGAAGGACTTGGAGAAGACTTTGAACTTAACAAAATCTCTGGGACTGCTCGTGAACCTCGAGAAATCACAATTGATCCCCAGACAGAACATAGTCTATCTGGGGATACAGATGGATTCTCGGGGTTTTCGGCGTTTCCATCTCAAGGACAGAATTACTCGAGGCTTAGAAAAGATCTCGAACTTCTTAGGGAAAGAACGGACCTCGGCGAGGGAATGGCTCAGTCTGCTGGGCACCCTTTCCTCGTTAGAGCAGTTCATTTCCCTGGGAAGATTAAATCTCAGACCTCTGCAATTTTATCTAAAGAGGATGTGGAGTCAAAAGACAGGAGACTTGTCAGACGTTTTTCCCATCCAACAGGGGATAAAATCCGACCTAAAGTGGTGGTTAACCCCATTAACAAGGAACGAAGGGGTGTCCCTCTTGATTCGGAACCCTCACCGAGTGTTGTTTTCCGATGCCTCGGAAAACAGGTTGGGGAGCAACACTGGGTCCAAAGGAAGTAGCAGGTATTTGGACCAGACAACAAACTACTCTGCACATCAATGCGAAGGAACTCCTGGCAATTCATCTAGCCCTGGAATACTTCGAAGCGGAAGTCAGAGGGGTGGTAGTTCAAGTCAATTCCGACAACACCACAGCTCTGGCTTACATCCGGAATCAAGGGGGCACTCACTCTTTCTCTCTGAACGAAATAGCGAGAGCTCTATTAACCTGGACAGAGGAACGGGGCATTATTCTGCGTACAAGGTTTGTCCAAGGAGTAAAAAAACCTAGGGCCAGAGAGGTTGAGCAGAAAGAACCAGGTTCTCCCGACAGAGTGGATGCTCCACTCAGGAGTCTGCAGACAAATATGGTCACTCTGGGGGAGACCCCCAGATCGACCTGTTTGCCACGTTCCTCTCCAGGAAAATAGACAACTTCTGCTCGCTAGAAGAAGATCCCAGAGCCACAGCGATCGATGCCTTCCTCATGGATTGGTCAGGCATAGATGCATACGCCTTTTTTCCCCCCATTCAAATTACTGGGGGAAGTAGTAAGGAAATTTGTGGCATCGGAAGGAATGAGAATGACTCTAATTGCTCCCTTTTGGCCTTCCCGAATCTGGTTCACAGAGGTACTGGAATGGACGGTGGACTTTTTTTTTTTTCCCCAGATCCTCTACCAGACAGGACAGATCTGCTCAGACAACCCCACTTCGAGAGGTTCCACAAAAACATCCAAAGTCTCTCCCTGACTGCCTTTCGACTATCGAAAGATCTGGTCAGAGCGAGAGGCTTTTCAAAGAAAGTGGCAACTTCAATTGCTAGAGCCCACAGAGCCTCTACCCTGCGGGTCTACCAATCGAAGTGGGAAGTTTTCCGTAGATGGTGTAGGTCGAAGAAGCTGTCCTCTTCCAATACCTCTGTAACCGAAATCGCGGGTTTTCTCCTCTTCTTGAGAGAAGAATCCAAATTGGCCGTATCAACTATCAAGGGATATAGGAGCATGCTCTCAGCTGTTTTTAGAAACAGAGGGCTGAATCTCGAGAATAATAGAAGGAATCTTCATGATCTCATTCAAGGTTCTTTCGAGGGGACTAAGAAATTGAGATCGTCGATTCCCCCGAGTTGGAACCTGGACGTTGTCCTAAAGTTCTTGATGTCGGACAGGTTCGAACCTATAGATAAAATCTCATTCAGAGATCTTGCTAGCAAATGCATATTCCTGTTGGCTCTAGCAACTGCTAAGAGGATCAGTGAATTGCATGCTTTGGACTCGGGTGGGATTTAGAAAAGACTCGGCTGTCATTTCTTTCCAGGATCTTTTCCTAGCAAAGAATGAGAACCCTTCTAAACCTTGGCCTAGAAGTTTCGAAGTCAAGGGACTCTCTTCTCTGGTAGGAAGAGAGTTGGATCGGTCCCTTTGCCCAGTCAGGACCTTAAAATTTTATTTAGAAAAGAAGACACAGCTTCAGGGATGTCGACAAGGTCTTTGGTGTTCGGTAAGAAACCCAAGAGACCGATGTCAAAGAACGCACTGGCATTCTTTGTCAGAAAAGTGATTACCGAAGCTCATAGGAATTGCCAAGAGAACTCTTTAAAGCTGCTGAGAGTGAAAGCTCACGAAGTCCGGGCTGTGGCAACTTCCCTTTCTTTTACGAAGAATATGTCCATGAGAAACATTTTTAGCAGCAACTTATTGGAGGTGCAATTCAGTATTTGCATCCCACTATTTAAAGGATGTTAGAATAACATACGATAAATGTTTCGCTCTTGGACCTTATGCATCAGCGGATACTATGCTGGGAAATGGAGCAGACGCTGATCCTTAAATTTGTTTTTAATAATTTTAATAATTAGTTTTGATATTGTTGAGTTGTGGGTTGCTTGAAAGGATGTTCGGGGATGACTCCTTTCAATCGTAGTACTAACCCCAATGAGGATCAGGTGATCGGGATTAGTGTCGTGCTCTATGATCATGCCAATAGGCAAGGTGTTTTGTCATGTAAGTGGATAGGACCCCATTGACAAAGATCCTAAGGTTCTGAAGCGTAAGTGGGTAAGACCCCTGTAACAGACCATCAAGAACTCTTAGCATGAGGTCACTACCTCGCTGAGGCTCTTGAAGCGATACGGGCTCCTAGCAGAGCCATGAAGTCTTTCGCTAACACAGGTAGGAATCAAGTTTTTTAATTTTATTACCTACACATATGTTGTTTCCTGTCTATTTCAGTAGATTAGCTGTCTCTTACCCTCCGCCAAAGGTGCCAATCAGCTAAGTATATATCTGACAGGTAAGTTGAATGCATAAAAATGTTATTGTCATGATACAATAAAGTTTTATGCATACTTACCTGGCAGATATATACGGTGTATGGCCCACCCGACCTCCCCTCAGGAGACAGGTGGAAGAGAAAATCTGTCTTAGAAAACGGGAATGATTCCTAGTCCCGCCACCAGCGGCGGGGCGGTAGATCACCTGACCTACCTGTAGAGTGTGCCGCGAAATTCGAATTTCTATCGGGGACGACGGAGTCTATAGCTAAGTATATATCTGCCAGGTAAGTATGCATAAAACTTTATTGTATCATGACAATAACATTTTTCTAACTTCTCTGGCGACGGCGAAGAGAGTTAGTGAAATCCAAGCGTTCAGTAGCCAAGTGGGCTTCAAGGGGGACAACGCTGTCTGATCCGTGAGTCTCAAAACTTTCTTGGCTAAGAATGAGAACAACCCGTCTAACCCTTGGCCCAAGAGCTTTGAGGTCAAAGGTATGTCGAGTCTCGTGGGTCAAGAACCAGAGAGAGCCCTGTGCCCTGTCAGGGCTCTCAAGTTCTATACTCACAGAACTAAAGAGGTAAGAGGTCCCTCAGGTAATCTCTGGTGCTCGGTGAAAAGACCAGAATTGCCTTTGTCAAAGAATGCTGTGTCTTTCTTTCTGAGGGACGTCATTAAAGAGGCTCATTCATCTTGCCAGAAGACTGATTTGAGCCTCTTACAAGTGAAAGCTCACGAAGTCAGAGCTGTAGCTACCTCTCTTGCCTTCCAAAGGAATATGTCTATCAAGGATATCCTTGATAGCACCTTTTGGAGGAGCAATTCCGTATTCGCCTCACATTACCTTCGGGATGTGAGAACGATTTACGAGAACTGTAGTTCTTTGGGGCCATACATTTCTGCGGACACAGTTTTGGGGGCTGAAGGTAGCTCTCTCCCTATCCCTTAGCTTAGAATAGGTTAGTTTTATTGTTGTGTTTTTGGTTGATGGTGAGATCTTCTGTGAAAATCTCCCATTCTTTAGATTAACTGTCAGGGGTTTTTTGGTTAGTTGGTTAGTTGGTCAGGTGGTGGTCAGTTGCTTCGTAGCCCTCATATGTTTGGCTCGATGGTCTTGTCACGTTGAGGTCACGTCCCCGTTGACAGAGCATCCAGAGCGCACCAACACTACAGGTCTCCACCTGGCTGGCAACTCTGATTAAAGCAGAAGCAGGCTTAAGTGACAGTAATCACAGAGTCTACTTTGCTAACAGGTAAGGAACCAAGATGTATATCATCTACTTAATTTAAGTTTCCTAAAAATCCTATTCTGTTCTCTTCCCACCATCCGAAGGTGGGATTCAGCTATATATATATCTGACAGGTAAGTTTCATGAACAAAATGTTATTGTTATAATACAAATAAGTTTGTTCATACTTACCTGGCAGATATATATAATTAGAGTGCCCACCCTCCTCCCCTCAGGAGACAGTGGCATGGATAAAATATGAATAGAAAATGGGAATGGTTCCTGATATCCGCCTTCCAGCGGCGGGAATGGGTACTACCACCTGGCCGCCCACTACGTGTGCCGCGAGTTTTGAAATTCTGTCGGACGTCAGAAAATCTGCCAGGTAAGTATGAACAAACTTAATTGTATTATAACAACATTTTTCCTCCAAGGTAGATCTATGTTGTAGAAAAAAGAATAAAAGAGGATATGTACAAGGAGAAATAAGATTACATTTACTAGTGGTGCCTATATAACTGAAAGAGTTAGCAATACAAGAGCAGGTCAAGACATCAAGTTGCAACTTAGGAACATTACATATTATTCAAAGGCCCAATCAAGTAATCCTCATTTGCTTACTTATTTAATGGCCAGCGGTGAGAAAGGCTGGCCGGGGCTGGACAGCAGCAAGTTTAACTGTAATGTTTGTTACCTTTAGACTCCTTTAGTTATGAGCAAGGTACTTGCAGAAAAATATGGGTACATAAAACATTTAATTGTACATACTGTGTACTATAAAGATGATAAAAGTTACAAAATATTACATTGAGGATAAGACATACTTAAAAAAAAGGAATGCTCTTAAACTGGCCACATGCAATCACAGTGGATACTTCTTTATACAGTAAGAAAAGAAGATTAGAGTAAATGTAGGAACTATGATGGAGAACAGTGTGTAGTGAGTAAAAAAAAAAAAAAAAAAGATGCAGAGTTAGTACAGCATGCAGTTTTCTTTTCCATCATAATTTCCACTCTTGATTCTAAAGCGGGTACCAAAAGTGTTAGCAGGAATGTGGAATTTGATAGTAAACCAAATCATATCAGTGACTAGAATAGAATGGCATATAAGTATGTAAATAGTAAATGATAATAGCAATGTAAATATATACATATACATAAATCTGTTATTTAAATAGAAATTTATGTAATAGAAGGGGAAAGAGGAGGCACAAAAATCATCAGGTAAAGAATTGAATGAGGAAGTTATAAAAATGTAATGAAAATAATGCACATCAAAGCTAGCGTACAAATCACTAGTTCCGTATCATGGTCAGTTTCTGCTGCATTTTATGCATAGTCTGCTGTAGTAGTAGTGGTAAGTATTTAACAACTTGTTCATTAGCTAGCATAACACCTAACATATAAAACCTTCTCTGAAACAATGGCATACACTAGAAAAGATTTGAAATTACTTATGTGTAAAACTTGTATCACAAAGTGGTATGAAGTGAACAATGCAAGAGGTAAATCCTTTGGGTGATCTAAAGATAAAATACTCACTTGTAGCTGCACTTTGAAAGCTTACCATCCAGATGATAATGGTGATTAAATTGTACCTGTTCTTGCTTCTTCAGTGCAATAAAATGAAAAAGAGCATAAGTAGATGATGTTAAGAAAAAAAGGGAAATGAATTTGTAAAAGGTGCCACAAAGATGATCCTCTATGAAGTAACCTGCTAGGGAATTGAACAGAGTTTTTTAAAATCATGATCCTCTATGAAGTAACCTCCTAGGGAATTGAACAGAGCTTTTAAAATCATTGAGGTTCACAAAAAGTGAGAAAGGGAGCTGAGAAGCACCTGAGGTTCCAGATGTGCTTGTGTAGTGAAGCTGCTCTGTTATAAGACAAATATTTCCAAAAAGTAATGTGTTCTGAAAAGTTGGAATTTGGTTAACTTAGGTGTGACTTTAGTAGCATGGATTGAGAAAAAAATTGATATTTTAATGGCGCTAAGAATGGAACCTCCATGAACAAAAAAGGCCAGACAGTTATATTCAAATATGGAGAGATATCATAGTGTTATTGAAAGATGATTGAAAAATAGACCAGAGAAGCTTGGGTTTTGTTGCTTTGCTTTCTCATGGTTGAGTAGTTCTAAGCTACTAAAACTAGAATGATATATTATACTCGCATAGCACTTTTTTTTTAAAGAAATGCTGATTGTTATTGCTTTCATATTTAAGTTTTCATAATCTGTCGTAGAAAAATAATTATCAATTATATTATAGAAATTGTATTTTCTCACTATTTTTAAAATTAAACTAATAGTTAACATTAAACTAATACATATTTTTTATGTTTCCAGGTCTATCCCTCAGCATCGTTTACAGAAAATCAATGATGAGTTAGAGCGAGATGTTCTGATTCGTGCCATTTATGATGTCAAAGGAATTGATATGGGCACAGGATTAGTGCGATACAAAGCAGAGGTAGATTTTGATGGCCGTGAATTGACACGTGGCTATTTAGACAAACAAGACCTTGATTCTTTGTTAAAGGTATTGTCCTAATTTCTGTTATTTTTTGTTACTAAGGTAAATACTTAATTCCTATGGTTTTGTGTTTACTTGTTGGAATATGTGTAAAGGACTAGATTCAAATGAAGTACCTAGTATGTTTTGATTTTAATGCTATGCAAACGTTTTTGCTTTGATTTTAAGAATGGCCAAATTTATCTTCCACTTTCTATCAGCCTTTCATATTTCTATATTCAGCACTGCATTATACTATTGATAAAATTCTTATTCAAAAGTTCACAACAAACTACAGCAGATTTTCAGCATTCTTTTATGAAAGCTACAGTTTTAGTGCGTTATTCCAATTATAACATGTAAATATATGTTAAGTAATCTAAATAACCTTTTTTATTATGGCACAGAAGATCCGTGCTATCAAAACTGTAGAAGAATTAGTTTTGGTTATTATTCCAATTATAATGTGTAAATATAATTTAAGTACCATAATAACCTTATTTTTATTATGGTGCAGGAGATCCAGGCTATAAAAACGGTAGAAGAATTAGAAGCATTTATGTTGAAACATGGAGAAAATATTGTTGATAGTCTAGGTGCAGAAGTGGATCGCATTGAGAAAATTCTCAAGGTATGTTTTCACTCTTATATATTTTAGTAGTTTTTAGCATGGTTAATAGAGAAAGCAGAAGAAATTTACATTATGTTTTGTTGTCCCTCAACACTCGTGATTGCCTGTTTATATGTCATAGATTATCATTGTAATTCAGTTTTATTTACATGTGTATTGTAATCTTGAAAAAATTGGTACAGTATGTGTTTTTAAGGTTGCAAAATTTAGGTGTTAAATTTCTTTTTTGTTCTGTGCATTAGTGTATCTTGTACAGTGAAATAGTTATTTTAGTACATATCAAGAAAAGCAGTTGTTGAATTCAGATGGAGTGGTTAAAGTTATGATGCTGTATAGTGATAATCAACTGTAGGTAGGAGAAGGTAATAGAAAAATTAATGATTGAAATTGAGGATAGTCATGCAAAGAGGGAGAAGGAAAGAGGAGTATATTTTTCATTAAGGGATAGGGAGTAAGAGTAGAATTATAATTGAAGTTTGATTGATGATGATGTGAATTGTAAGGCAGAGAAGCATTAAATTTGGGAACTTAGAATGAGAGTGACAATTTACTTTAAGGAGATCTGAATGTAGTTATAAGAAGAGCCTCATTAATTTAGTTCCTGAATAATTTGGTTGGGTATTAATTTCTTTGAAATTTGGTCTGATTATAATAATAAACTTATTTAAGAGGAGGCTAAGTAATCCCTCTTGATTTTTGTGTCTCACATCATTATAGACTTTGTTTTTAAATGATATCTGAAAATTCAGGAAAATTAGTGCTGAAACAGTGTAACAGTATGGGTAAAGACATAAGGAATTATGAGAAATACAAGGCAAAAAAGGGATTTTGACGAAGGAAAAATCTATTTCTGGGTGATTGGCTCGTGTCGCCCTATGAAAGGATCCTTAATATCATTCTTTCTAGGTAAAATTAATCTAAAATTACCAGAGAAAAACAAAATTAAGAAAATGTCAGTAAAACCGACTCGCTCACTCTTAAAAAGAAGTGTCGGTATGGCAATAGGGGCGAGTGGGAACACTACCACGAGACATTCACCAATTAGAACTTCCAATCAGAATCCCCACAAGAGAGAGCTGATACCAACGGGCAATGCGGCCGCTACTACTACTACTAGAGGACGCCACGGACAGCAGCGCCCCTAGCGGACATCCTTAATCTAAAAACATCTTGTCCTGCAGGGGGGGGCAAACAATACAGGGTGGGTTTCATAGGGCGACACAAGCCAATCACCCAGAAATAGATTTTTCCTTCGTCAAAATCCCTTTTCTGGGCTCAGCTCGTGTCGGCCTATGAAAGAGTACCAGAGAAACAGACAAGATGGGAAAAAAGGACAAATGAAAAGCAGTTGTAAAATGAGGGATATAATATAAGTAAATCAATTACAGCATATAAACTAAGTACTTAAGTCTAACTTATTCTAAACAGTGACATAAAAGAAAGTTAGTAATGAAAAGTATACTTAAAATTACAGTAAACATAGTAAATTATAATAATGCAGTGTAATTTTAACAAAATAGATTTACTTAGATAACTTATTTACAAAATATACAAACACATGTCCTACCCTAGCATAAAAAATAAGGGTAGGTACACTGAAGTACATTATCAGTACATAGTGTGGATGTCCCTAGCAAAAAAAAAAAAAAAAAAAAAAAAAAATAAGGACAATCCACTAATATGATTTCAGCGGCTAAGGCTAGGATATCCGAGTAGCATGGCGATAGGGTGAGGCATGTTGGATGAGGTAGGTAGAAAGGAGACCTGGATCTGTACTACGACTACTATACAGTATCAGGAGAAACAATGTTTCCCGCTGCTACTGCTGAAAATTTTAAAGATTCCAAGGACTTTAGATAATGACGTTTAAAGACTGTCGGAGATTTCCATCCAGTATACTTTTTAAGATCCTCAAAGTTCATATGTTGAAAGTAATTAATTGAGGTGGCTACTCCCCTGATGTCATGTGCTTTTGGGAATGAATCAGGATTGGCTTGTTTAATGAAGTAAAGGATTTGTTGTCTAATACCTTTTACTGACAAAGTACCACCTTTTTCCCTCATGAAGAGAGAACCTGAGGATCTTGAGGATGTACGAGATAGAAAGGCTCTTAAAGTTGATACTGGGCAAAGAGAAGGGTCTTGCGGAAGTGGGATGACTTTCCAAGGGGCCCACCTTGCAAGAGGATCCTCATTTTTAGCCAAAAAACTACGATCCGGAGCAAGCAGAACTTCTCCTGAGGGGAGGAATTCCACATGACCCGCATCTCTGGATAGAGCCGACAGTTCTGAAATTCTAGCTCCTGAAGCTAGGCTTAATAAGAATAATGTCTTTCTAAGAAGCATTATGAATGTACAAGACGAGTTGTCAGTATCTGAAGCTAGTTTGAGGACATCATTTAAGAACCATGAAACTGCAGTAGGCCTTTGAGAAGGTCTAAGTCTAGCACAGGCTTTAGGAATAGACGTGAAATAAGATTCAGTCAGATCTATCTGAAAACCTAACTGAAAGATCTTCTTCAAAGCCGATTTATGAGTAGTAATAGTGCTAGCTGCTAAACCTTTTTCAAACAAGGATCTGAAAAAGGATATAGCTAGATTAACTGTCATGGTTGTAGTGTTTGATTCTTTCAGGAAGGATGCTAATTTTTTAACAGCTGAGTCATATTGTCTAATAGTTGACTCTCTCTTATCTGATTCTAGGAAGAGGATATTTTGTGGATCAATATTAGCATCTTTATTAGCCGCAAACTTCATGAAGTCCATAAAGTTAGGGTCTGAAGAATTCCTGAGGAAGCGAACACAGTCCTCATTTGTACTGATTGTGACAGCTTGGGATTGGGAATCCGTTGAGGTCGGAGACCCAATTCCAGAAGTAGAGGATACCAGTTGCTCTTGGCCAGTCCGGTGCAATCAGAGCTACTATTCCCTTGAAAGTCCTCAGCTTGCTTAAGACTTTCAAGAGGAGATTCACTGGAGGAAAAGCATAAATTTTTCTCCACTGATCCCAATCTAACGACAGGGCGTCCGTGGCATAAGCCAGAGGGTCCAGGTTGGGGGCCACATAGCAAGGGAGCTTGTGGTTCGCTTGTGAGGCGAAGAGATCTACTTGGAGACCTGGGACTCTCTGGCATATCCACCGGAATGACCCGTCGTCTAGGGACCATTCTGATTCCAGAGGGACTGACCGGGACCAAAAGCGCTGCTATCACATTTCTTACCCCCGCCAGGTGAGTGGCGGACAGATGCCATTTGTGTTTGTTTGCTAGGGCAAAGATGGCTATCATGACATGGTTCACATGCTTGGATTTGGACCCTCCTCTGTTGATGCAATGAACTACCACTGCACTGTCCAAACTAGTCCTTAGATGAGACTTTTTCGGGGGAAGCAGTCTCTTCAAGGTAAGAAATACTGCCATTGCTTCCAGAACGTTTATGTGGAGCTGGCGTAATTGAACTGACCAAGTCCCCTGAACCCGTTTGAACTGAGAATATCCCCCCCACCCGGACAGGGAGGCATCCGTGTGAATGGTTAACACTGGAAGGGGATATTGAAGGGGTACCCGCTTGCTAAGTTCTTTACTTTTGACCATGGACGGAGTTGATTGCGAAGGATCTGTGGAATTACTGACAACTTGTCTCGAGATTTGGCGTTTGCTCTCGATCGCCAAACTCGATTTATATCTTTTAGCCTTGCTTTTCAATGATATCTGTCACCGAAGCAAACTGAAGGGACCTAGGATTCTTTCCTGGCTTCTCCTTGATGTTTGTTTGCATTTGAGAAAATGTCTGACAGATTTTGCTATTTCTTTCCGTTTGGCCACTGGAATTGACAGATTGTGGGAAGACAAATCCCATTGGATTCCTAGCCACTGAAAACGAGACTCCGGGGTAAGTCTGGATTTCGTTTTGTTTATCTGGAACCCCAGATGTTCCAGAAAGTAAACTACCTTTTTGGTGGCTTTGAGACATTCCTCGACTGTTGGTGCCCAGATCAACCAATCGTCGAGGTATGCTGCTACCATTATTCCCTGAGCTCTCAATTGCTGCACAACCACTTCTGCTATTTTCGTGAATACCCTGGGGGCTACATTCAGACCAAAGGGCATCACTTTGAATGAGAGTGTCTGATTTCCTAGCCTGAATCCTAGGAATGGGCGGAAGTGTCTGGCTATAGGGATATGATAGTATGCGTCTGTAAGATCGATGGAGCATGTGACGGCTCCACGAGGAAGTAAGGTCCTTACTTGCGAGAGGGTAAGCATCTTGAACTTGTCGCAACGAATGAAAGAGTTTAGCTTTGACAAGTCTAAGATTACCCTTCTTTTTGTTGAGCCTTTCTTTGGCACGCTGAATAAGCGACCTTGAAATTTTAGATGCTTGACTCTCGCAATAGCTCCTTTCTGAAGGAGTTCCTCCGCATAATCTGTCAATTCCTTTGATGGTATTTGGCGGAATGATTTGATTGGAGGAGGATCTTTGATCCAACTCCAACCCAATCCTTTGGACACTATGCTCTGTGCCCAATTGCTGAACCCCCACCTGTGACGGAAGAGGAACAGCCTCCCTCCTACCTGGGAGCCTCATTGTTGATGGGCGGTTGACCACCATGCCCTCCTCTGAACTGCTTACTCCTTGTCGCCCCTGCCCTGCCCACCCGCCTGGCGAAAGTAGCCTCTCGCCCTACCTCTCGATTGTCTATTAAAGGGAGGGTAGGCCTGACCTTCATACATAGGGTTGAAGGCCGGCGAGAGTGCGTAGGAGGTCGAAGGTTGTGACTGAGGAGACAGCAGGAGGATGGGCTGGTTCTGCTTAGAAGTAGAAGGTTGTCCCTGTTGGGTAACCGGGACGGCCTGAACAAATTGCTGCTGTTGCTGGTGTTTCTGGTAAGGCTGGAACCTTTTACCAGACTTCTTTTGTTTCTTACCAGCAGTGGGGGCGGATTCTTGCTTCCTCTTAGATGAAATACCCCACCTAGCTCTAAGGCTCTGGTTGAGCCTAGCAGCCTCGTGGTGTACCTCATTTACAGCGGACTCTGGGAAGAGATCCGCTCCCCACATGCTAGAAGCCAGGAGTCTATTAGGCTCGTGCCTAATAGTGCACTCCTGCAGAACGTGCTTTCGGCAATTCCTCCTAGCTTGGAAGAAATCGAAAGCATCCGTCTGAACCGTCTGAAGCTGGGATTTGGCCAAGATTTTAAACAAAGGTTCCGTGCCATACGAGAGAGCAGCCATCTCTGTTATAATCAGCGAATTGAGGGACCTGCCAAACCTAGTTCGCGCGTCGAACTCCGCCTGAATCAAGGAATCAGGCAGCCTTGGGAGCTTTTCGCCGAACTGGTCCATGGCGCAGTCCGGTTTGAGCTTACCAAGCGTGAACGTGGCTGGCAAGTTCTCCCACAATTCTCCAAAAGCTGGGAAGAGCGGAGAAGTAGACTCTGCCTCCCTTAGCTGTGGCATGGGCTCATCCTTGAGGACTGCCTGAAGAGTCGTCTCTACTATTTTTGTAGCGAACGGAAGAGAAGCCTCCTCCTCCGTCGCAAAAATAGTGAAAGGACTCTTGTAAGCCTGGAGCTTGGTGTTTGTACACTCCCAGTCCTCAAGGCAGTGAACCCATTCGCGTTGAGCATGATCTCTACTGTAGAGAACGTTCTCCCTAGAGATCTTGTCCTCCCTAGTAAGCGCCGCTACGGTCAGCCTAGCATAGCCAATGAAAGGCTGCGTCAAACCCGGAGGATAAAACTCGAAGTCCTCAATCCTTCGAGTTCCACACTCCGGGATAGAGATCATACCATCCTTAAACGGAGCGTAAGCGGCTACTCTCCATGGGTTCTCCATAGAGAAAGCTGGTAGTGAGTCATATGGTGGAAGCTGGAAAATACCAGCACTTGTTACTGGGGAGACTGGAAGAGGGACCTGAGAGAGCCCAGCTACTCGGTCCTCATTCTCTCTAACTCTGTTAGAGAGATCTTGGATGGACTGGCCCGATTGAGACAGAGTGCTCGACAGTTGTGCGAACATCTGCTCAAACTTTGTTCCTAGGGCGGAGACTTGAGAGCCAACCATCTCACCCACCTGTTGCATCACCACTGCTGAGAAAGCGTGGATCAAAGGTGCTGGGTCCCGCTACTCCAACCGGCGTTACCGGAGTGGATGCGGTGGAGGCCGGAGAAGGCATTGGCTCGGCGGGAGCGCGAGCCTTCTCCTTAGAAGACTTGCTTCTAGAGCTCTTTGAGTATGAAGAGCTCGGCTTGGCCTTCACCGCGTCAGCATAAGAAGTCGAAGACTTCTTAGCTGAAGAAGACGAAGACGACTTTTTAGAAGTCGTCTTAACTAGGGTCTTCGGTTCTCTCTGTCCCTTCACCTTTGGGGGTACAGAGAGAGCGGGAGAGCGGGTAGGGATCTCAGATCCCACAAAGCCTTGGAAAGAAGCACTTGAAGAAGGGACAGGAGAAGATCCAGGAGAGCCCAAGGAAAGACCTTGGGCAACCCACAACACCTACCTCAACCAACAAATCCTCAGCACCTACCGCCATAGGCTCAATGTTAAGGTCCAGGGTAGCGACGTCCGGGACCGACTCCTGTGTGGCCACGACCCCGAAAGACTGCTGCATCTCTTGCTGGATGGAGGCTATGAGAGGGGCTGCGGATATGGGGTCAACATACCCTGTTGACTTGCCCCCGGGGAAGATCTGAACGGCCAGCTTCTTGTCTAAAATGTAAGGCTGGCCTTTGGCGGCGTTCTTTCCGAAGCCGCCTACCCACGCTTTCAGGGTTGCAAGGGCGACCTCCCTCACACCAGCAGCCTTGAAAGAAAAGGCGAAATGAGCTTCTAATGGCGGGACGGGGTTAACAAAACTTAGTCTAGAGTTGTTAGTAAAACGATAAAAAAGTCTATAATCGACTTACCCCCTCCACCAGCTGACTGGCCAGGTCGTAGCAGATGGCGCAGGCTTCCGGGTGCCAGACGATCATATCGTTGTACGGCGTGGCACACGGAGCGTGAGACCTGCACTCATCGTGGGCGCAGGGGTCGTACAACGTCGCGTTGCATCCCAGGACCTGACAGTTGGTAGCCTGTAAGTGGAAAGATACATAAGTATCAGGAGAACACTTACAGCCTAACAGTTGCTCCGCTGGTGTCGGAGCGAGAAAGTTAGATTAAACCAGAGCCCCGCCATAATACGTGTGGTAGTAAAATGGTTGGTTGTCCTAGGCTACGGCGGAGACAAGAGATAGAATCCAACCAGGTGTTGGTGGGTGAAATGAAACCACGACGGATAATGGCGGAGATGGTATACATATAAATAATAAAATTATATCAAATCATCGTAAAATTAGGGTATATCCCTTAAAAATAACAATAATTATCAAACCTTTCCCACCCGTCTACTAAAGAGTGCCCGGGTAAGAAGCAAGCTCCCTTCCGGTAGCGGGGGAGAGATGCAAGGATATAGTAGGCAAGCAACCGACCACTAGTAGTGACCACCCCGCCCGCTGGCGGAGCCAGTAATCTATAACCAAAGGTGCCCACCCCGGCTGCGGCGGAAGGCTCCGTTCGTTACAGAAAGGGAAGGTGGCTGAGCAACTGGGGAAGGGGGGGGGAAGGGTCTCGGCGTAACACGGCGGGAGAGAGAGAGGGGGGGGTGGCCTACTCCTCCCCGTCCCAACAACTACCCGCTCGGAGACCCGGTACCCTATGAGTGGTCGCCCTATACCCCCCGCTGGGGGGAACCCCTGGCCTCCTCAGAGAGAGAGGGAGGAAGGCAACTGAGGTTGTCATGGCAACCAAGGGGTCCCCCAGACGCCTCCCTATACCTGGTAGGGAGGGAAGGGGAAGGGTAAGGTGCGATGGAACACGTGACCGCAAGTGGCCTAAGCCGCGATAGCAACACAACCGTGGAAGGGCCACGTGAACCAGGCTGTACCAATACATGGGACATGCACCTAGGCTAGCCCCTAACACCCTAAATAGAAACTAAATTTACATCGTAAAGATGGAAAAGACACTTTTAGTAGAAGAAAAAGAAGCCCAGGAGGAGGCAAACTGTTCCGAGGAACAGAAGCCTACTCGGAGCCAGCGATAGCCGATGAAGAGCAAGAGCCGGGATGCTGGGCTGGAACATAGAATAGCCCTAAATACCAAAATAAGAGAAATGGTAAAACGATGAACGTGATATAGTAAGCCCATAAGTATAAGAAGTCCCAGTATGGAAGACCGGGAATTCTTAACGAGGCAGCATGGCGCCGCCACGAGACAACCGGGAAACCGTATATGACCTATTAGAAGGAAAATACTGGTTCCTGGAAGACTAAAATACAGTAAAACATTACTTATGAGGCACTTAACTTAGCCGTTGCGATGGCAGAACGTTCCATGATAGATGGTGAGATAAATCCTCGTGAAAATAGCACAAGCAAGAAAATGCGTCCGAACGCTGGCGCTAATAATTAAGGATGTCCGCTAGGGGCGCTGCTGTCCGTGGCGTCCTCTAGTAGTGTAGTAGCGGCCGCATCGCCCGTTGGTATCAGCTCTCTCTTGTGGGGATTCTGATTGGAAGTTCTAATTGGTGAATGTCTCGTGGTAGTGTTCCCACTCGCCCCTATTGCCATACCGACACTTCTTTTTAAGAGTGAGCGAGTCAGTTTTACTGACATTTTCTTAATTTTGTTTTTCTCTGGTAATTTTAGATTAATTTTACCTAGAAAGAATGATATTAAGGATCCTTTCATAGGCCGACACGAGCTGAGCCCAGAAAGTAATGTAACTGGGGCCAAGAAGTCTGCACAGAACATTAGTACTGCTTACTGGGTGCTGCTCAATAGTGACAACTTTGTATTCCTAGATTCTAGATTGGACTTTGAGGATATTATTTGTATCAGGAGGCAAAAAGAAAGATATTTAATACAGTATGGCTCTATATTCAGCCAGCAAGGTATCAGGAGGCTGTACAGGTCCATTGTTATTGAGAGAGAGAGAGAGAGAGAGAGAGAGAGAGAGAGAGAGAGGAGAGATAGAGAGAGAGAGAGAGAGAGAGAGAGAGAGAGAGAGAGAGAGACCATATCTTGTCCTGAGCAATTTCAAACTCTGATACAGTAAAACCTCCTCACAATAAAAAAAAAAAAAAAAAAAGTTGGATTCTCACAAATGGTAAAAAGGAACAGGAAAAAGCATGGTAGTACATATCTCTTTAATTATTCAATATCTAGGTACCCAAAACTTGGAGATACAATAAAAATATGGATATATGCAAGGTGTTATATTAAAATTATTTTTTGTATTTAAAACTAGTGTTCAAATAATATGCAAGCTCTTAAGCTGTCAGTGCATAGCATGGGCATTGGGCATTTGCAGCACAAAAGGAGGGAATGGCACTATTGACATATGGCAGCCTGCTATTTCTGTCATTCTTGTCTTTTACTGCAACCTGTAAAACATTTTAGATTTTGTAAACAAGACAAAAAGAAAGAAGGCAAGTCATGGTTAATTATTCCCACCTGAAATTATTTGCTACTCTGCTGCTTTGTTTTGATTGTGGCTTTACTGAATGTGTTCACATCCATTCATCTGCATAAATGATAAGAGCATTAGTACTCATGGTGTGTTATATGGTCCAGCTAGTGTTTTGCTGTTCATTCAATAGCTGCAGCTTCTCAGTTTGTCAGATTCCTAATATATGAGCTACATAATTATGATACTTGAGTAGGTTTATCATTGTAGAAGTGACATAATGTGCGGATAAATTTCTAAAATTGAAAGAAATGTAAAGCATAGGGTACCTTAGGCTAGAAATTGTATGACATTATTAATGGCTGTGTGAAATCGTGAATCTGCAAGTGTACCAATGCATGGAGGACCTTCAAAAGACTTCTTTTAGCCCAGGACTTAGGATTACTCATAAACCTTCAGAAATCCCATCTGGTTCCCTCTCAAAAGATAGTATGTATTTGGGGATGACGCTGAACTCTCAAGCTTTTCAGGCTTTTCCATCCTCCAAGAGAGTGAATTCCTGCCTGAAGACTGGTAACGAGTTCTTTTCTCTTCAGGAATGCTCAGAGTGAACAGATGGATGAGTCTTTTGGGAACATTGATACGTATCCGTAGAACAATTCGTTTCTGTGGGGAGGCTTCACATGAGGACACTTGAGTTTTTTTTTTCAGAGCCATCTGGGACAGAGGGAAACTTCCAGTATTTTGTATTCCCGATAACTCGCAGAATCGCTCACAGAATCAACCAACAACTTAATTGTAGGTTGTTAGAAAGGGAAGTCTCTGCTAACTCAGAACTCTGACCTCAGCTTTTATTTAGACGTGTCAGATGAGGTCTCAGGAGCTCTTCTAGGAGACAAGGAGGTTTTTGGGAAGTGGTCAGAGGACCAGAAAAGTCTTCATGTAACTATAAAAAAAACTCAAGGTTATTCATCTGGGTTTACAAGCCTTTGGAGTCAGAGGTGTCGTGGAGGATAGTGTCAGTCCACTCAGACAAGACACCAGTGCTGTTGTACATAAGCAAACATGGGGGACTCTTTCGTTTTCCCTCTGCAAAGCAGTGATTAGAACGGATTACATTTACAAACTTTTACCTTGAGGCACACTCAGAATTAAGAGAGCAGTTTGCCTTCTTCTAAGTAAAGGTAAGGACGTCAAAGTAACTTTTACTCCTTTACTTAAATATTTGATGCCTCGTATGTCCATTCTGCCTTTGAACTACTGGAAATGTAATAGTTCTTCGTTTCTCAATAATTTTATGAGAGTTAAAAGTGTTCTTACCATTTATAGTGACTGGCACAATATAGCGGAAGGAACCATAGGATTTTTTTTCCTATTATCTCTTCACCTTGTAATAAGGTGTCGAGTTTTGCAGAGCCAGGGTGTGCAATGCGCCTTAAGCACCCGCCACTTTCAGTGGATGGGTTGTGATTTTATCTTAGTATAGTTGACAATAGTGTATGGTTGTTTCAATTTGGTGCTGCACCCAGGGCAAGGATGGGCACCTGTCATACTTTACCAGAATTCAGACATGAACCTTTGTTGTAAAGCTCCCACTTATGTAGTAGGTGACACTTGGCTATACTACTGCCACACCACTACAGGTTAAGATGAGCACCAACCATATGCAGTATCCCAGTAGCTCTCTCAATGGATAAGCATTGTATTCAATGCTAGCAGCATTTCTATTTCAATTTATTACATAGCTTAATTTCTGGGCTCAGCTCGTGTCGCTGCGCGAAATATCCTTTAATCTATTATTTCTAGGGTAAATGTACTAACACATACCAGAGAATAAATAAAATAAAGAAAAAGGTCAGTATAACTGACTCGCTCACCCTCCAAGAGGGTGTCGGTATGAACACTAGGCGAGTGAGACCACTACCACGAGCCAAATACCAATAGAAATCTCCCACAACAAAAACCCTCCATGAGGAGAGCCGACCCACAGAGTGAGCAGCTCGTACTACTACTACTCCATCCCATGCTGCCGACTGCTGCGCCTCTGGTGGCCATCCTTTTCAGTTAGCGCACACGAGTCACACGTGATATTTTTCTCTCTGTGTTTTTTGTGCCCTTTCGTTGGATTTATCTATGATGGAGCGTGCAGCTATTGCAGCAGCTAAGTTAAGTACTCAGTATTTATGGTTAGTTGGTTTTTTCCGGCCCTCAGTCCAATCATTTGCCGGTTTTTTAGGTATAAATACGCAACTAGGGTCGGAAGCATGGCCAGCATGGTTCTGCCGCGTGGTGGGTTCGTTCTCGGTCTCCCATACCTAGAACATCCCCTTATCTATATTCGCTCTATATTTATTATCCATTTTACTTAGGGTACTGTCTACTCAGGTTTGTCATGCATGCATGTCTTTTACCTTACGTAGGCTTCTTCTTTCCAGACCCTAGTCCCGGCTCTTAGTATCGGCCTCTGACTAGCTTTGAGTGGTAGACTTTCCTTCGGGTTAGTCGTACACTCCTGGATTTTTTCTCCTACTATATTGTTTTCTTTCTTTTATTTTATTTTATTATACCATGTATTTTATTGTGGCTAGGTTAGTTAGGCGTCTGGCTTAGCCTAGGTCCTGGCTCCTTGAGCCTATGCTACCGCTCATCAGTTCGGTTGCTTCCCTATAGCATCTCTCTGATCAGTCGGTTTTGGCCCAGTAGGTCTCCATGCTACCGCTTTTCAGTTCAGTTGCTTCCCGATAGCATCTCTCTGATCAGTTGGTTGGTCCTAGGCTTAGTTGTCTTATTTTAGTCTTACCGCCTCGTGGTCACTACGCGATCACGAGACAGCCAGACGCCTGCCCAGTCCCCTTCCCCCTCCTCCCGCTCTTCCATAGAGTCGGGGGAGGGTGGGTCGGTCTGCCCACGCTCGCTCCACATACCCGAGCATGCCTCCCTCTCTCCCCCCAGGCGGAGGGGCCAGGGAGACGGGACAGACCCAGACTGGACGCGACCTCTCCGGCTTCGGTCCGGCCGGCCCGGTGGTGATGTGGTGGTGGGGGGTACTGGCCTTTCCCCCCATCCGTTGCTTCCTTGTCGCTCCGGTTCGCTCGAGCCTGTATGTCTCTCGCTCTTCCCGACCTTGCTAGGACTCCTTTCCTGATCGGAGTCCTGGCATCCAGCGGGAAGATGTTAGTCCACCCAGTAGAGTGGACCGGAACATACAGTGGGTCCCTGCTAACCTTACCGCATTGCTGAGTTACTAAACTCCGCTACGCACTGGACTTGGTCCGGTTCGGTTTGAGTTTTAGGTTTAAGCGTTATTAGATTAACTATAAGTTTATCTTAAGTACCTTAAACCTTTTCCCCCCCTCCCTTACATGTCTTACCGGATATCTCCGGGATTATAGCCTATTCAGGCGAGGCAGGGGGGGGTTATGCCCAAATTTTTTCCGAGCTCCGGCATGCAACGGAGTTCTTCTGTCCTTTAGCCTGTAAGTGTTATTCTTTAAGATACTCATGTATCTTCCCACTTACAGGCCACCAACTGTGAGCATCCGGGATGCGCCGCCACACTTCAGGACCCATGTGGACACGAAGTTTGCCGGTCCCATGCTCCATGAGCGACGCTGCACGGGGACATCCAGGTCTGGTACCATGAGACGTGTACCATATGTTACAAGCTCTGGTGAGCCAGCTTTTAGAAGGGGTGAGTATCCCATCTCCGGTAGCTGCTCCGCTTCTGTTTTAGTGCTTAAGTTTTCATCATCCACTTTAACTTAAGGCATCTAAGTTTAAGTTATATTTTAAGTTTTAGTTTTAAGTGATTCTTAAATCTAATCTACGCCCTCTTCCAGGCGCCGGCAGTGAAGGATACCGCACTGGCAACCCTGCGGGCCTGGGTCGGCGGTTTTGGGAAGAACGCCGCCAAGGGTATGCCCTACATCTTGGAGAAGCGGTTGGCGCTGTTAATCTTCCCCGGAGGCAAGGCGACAGGATACGTCGACCCAGTAGAGGCGGCCCCTACTATCGCCTTCATCCAACAACAGCTGGCTGCCTCATTAACTGATCAAGACCAGGATATCTCCACGGACGTCGCGACTCTAGATATTAATGTGGAACCTATGGTAGGTGTAGACGACCTGTTGGTCGAGGTAAGTAGGGTGGACACCCAAGGGTCACCCTTGGGTGTAACTGTTTCTTCTACTCCTGCAACCTCTCCATCCTTCCAAGGCTTTACAGGTGATGAATTATATACTCCTCCTGACGCTTCGGTTAGACCTAAGGTCAAGGGTCAAGCAGTGAAATCCTTGACTAAGACGTCGTCGTCGTCTAAGAAGTCGACTTCGGCGTCATCCTCCTCACGTAAGTCTCCGGCTGCGAATCCCGGAGCAGACAGGTCTAAAGCTTCTAGCTCCGGCTCTAAGTCCTCGAGGAGTAAATCCTCCAGAGAGAGATCTCGCACCCCGGCAGAGTCACCAGTTCCGCTACCCTTGGTTCCGATTCAGAGCCACCCCTCCACCTCCGCAGCAGCTCCGGCCTTGGACTCCAATGCTGGCCTGTTGCAACAGGTGGGCGACCTGGTTGGGTCCCTAAAGAGTAGCATGGAACAAATGATCTCTCGTCTGTCGGATAGGATTACTTCCCAAGACTCCATTATAGCCGGACTGAGAGAAGCCCCTCTAGCCTCTCCTCCACTTTCCAATACGAGTGGAACTCAGCTTCCTCCGTATGACTCGCTACCCTCCGTTCTCGATGAACAATCCATGGAGAGTAGCGTCATACGCCCCCTTCCAAGACGGTCTCATTTCCATACCGGAATTCGGAACTCGAAGGATAGAGGACTTCGAGTTCTTCCCGGAAGACCTCCAGCCTCCCGTTCCAGTTAGGCTACGCAAGGCTTACAGCTTCAGCCATGGTTCGGGATGATAGGGTACCAAAGGAGACAGTCCTCTATTCACGAGACCAGGCTCAGAGAGAATGGCTCAGATGTTTAGAGGACATGGATTGTTCTAATACCAGGATACAACCTTTCAAGAGACCCTTTACCATTTTCACAATGGATGAGAGTACCCGCTCCCGTTCCTGACAAAGATCGCGAGGTCTACCATCCCAGCGGCCCAGAAGGGGGAACCCATGCCTCAATTGAAGGAAGCAGATCCCACATCTCCGTTGCTCCCCTCAGCCGGAGAATTGTGGGAGGACTTGCCAAACACCTTCTCAGCTGGCAAACTCAAACCGGGCTGTGCTATGGAGCAGTTTGGTGAAAAGCTACCCAGGCTCCCAGATGGCCTTATTCAGGCTGAATTTGACGCGAAATCGCGATTAGCCAGATCAATTAACTCTATGGCTATGTCCGAGGTAGCAACCATAGCTTATGGCTCAGAACCGCTTTTTAAGCTCATGACCAAAGCCCTGACTCAAACGGTACAGTCGGATATGTTTGAGTTTGCCACTGCTAGAACGAATTGTAGGAAGCATGTCCTACAAGAGGCAACCATTCGACATGAGCCGAATAGGTTACTCTCGTCTAACATCTGGGGAGCAGATCTCTTCCCAGAAGCTATGGTGAAGGAAGTCCAGTCAGAGGCTACGAGGCTGAACCAGAGCCTTAAGGACCGTTGGGGCCTTACGGCTAAGAGGAGACAAGACCTAACACCTAAAGGTAAGGGACAGAGGAAACCTAGGCGTTTCCATCCTTACCAGAAAAAGCAGCCACGCTTTCCTCAGCAAGTTCCAGCGGTGCCCTTAGTGCAAACAGCCCAACCTTCCACCTCTAAGGCTCAATCACAGCCAATTTATGTGATATCCCCTCAGCCTCAGCCCTCCACCTCTTACGCCATCTCTCCAGCTTACAATCAAACCTTCGAGAGTCAAGCTTCACAGAAGTATGACCGCTCGGGTAAGGGAGGCAGAGGTAAGCGTTCCTTTCGTGGGAGAGGATCGGGAGGCCCCTTTAACAGGGGAAAGCACTTCAGAGGAGGCCGAGGCGGTTACCAGAACCAATGAAGAACTTCAGGTAGGAGGGAGGCTGTTTCACTTTCGCCACCGGTGGAACTTCAGCGAATGGGGCTCAGAGCATAGTGTCAAAGGCCTGGGTTGGAGCTGGTTGACGAACCCACCTCCATCCCGACCTTTCCGTCACTTCCTTCCAAAGAATGACAGAGTACGCAGAGGACCTCCTTCAGAAAGGAGCTATAGCGAGAGTCAAGAGATTAAAATTTCAAGGTCGCTTGTTCAGCGTGCCAAAGAAAGGCTCACAAAAAAGAAGGGTAATCTTAGACTTGTCCCGCTTAAAACTTAGCCATCCGCTGCGACAAGTTCAAGATGCTCACGATCTCACAGGTGCGGACCTTACTTCCCCGTGGGGCCGTCACCACCTCTATCGATCTTACAGACGCCTACTATCATATCCCTATTGCAAGACACTTCCGTCCGTATCTGGGTTTCAAGATAGGAGACCAGGCATTCTCCTTCAAGGTAGTTCCCTTCGGACTCAACGTGGCACCCAGGGTGTTCACGAAACTAGCGGAAGCGGTAGTGCAACAACTCAGATCACAAGGGATTATGGTAGTAGCGTATCTCGACGATTGGTTGATCTGGGCTTCAACAGTCGAGGAATGCAACAGAGCTACACTGAAAGTGATTCAGTTCCTGGAATATCTAGGCTTCAAGATAAACAGGACCAAGTCAAGACTCACTCCAGAGTCAGACTTTCAGTGGCTGGGCATTCAATGGAATCTATCCTCCCATACTCTGTCGATTCCATCAACCAAAAGGAAAGAAATAGCGAAGTCAGTAAAGCAATTTCTAAGTCACAAACTGGCGTCAAGGAGAGCTCAGGAGAGGATCCTGGGTTCTCTCCAGTTTGCATCAGTGACGAACGTCTTAATGAAAGCCAAACTGAAAGACCTAACCAGAATCTGGCGCTCACGAGCAAATGTCAGGGCCAGGGACAAACTATCCTCAGTCCCTCTGATTCTAAAGAATCGTCTTCGGCCGTGGGCGAAAGTCAAGAATTTGTCAGTGTCAGTACCCCTTCAGTTCCCTCCACCAGGGATTACCATCCACACAGACGCGTCCTTAAGCGGTTGGGGAGGGTATTCACAGGTCCAAAAGGTTCAAGGAACTTGGTCACCTCAGTTCAGTCAGTTCCATATAAACGTACTGGAGGCAATGGCAGTGTTCTTGACTCTAAAAAGGTTGCGCCCACCAAAGTACTCCCACATAAAGCTAGTTCTGGACAGCGCAGTGGTAGTACATTGTATAAACAGAGGAGGCTCCAAGTCACGTCATCTAAATCATGTGATGGTAGCCATCTTCTCCCTGGCAGACAAGTTCAGTTGGCATCTCTCCTCCACTCACATAGCTGGAGTGAGAAACGTCATAGCAGACGCGTTATCCCGATCAGTGCCCCTAAGAGTCGGAATGGTCACTGGACAACAGTTCGTTCCAATGGATCCTTCAAAGAGTCCCAGGGCTACAGGTGGATCTCTTCGCATCTCAAGCGAATCACAAACTTCCCTGTTATGTAGCCCCCAACCTGGACCCTCTGGCCTATGCCACGGACGCCCTGGCTCTAGACTGGAACAACTGGAAGAAGATTTATGTCTTTCCCCCAGTGAATCTTCTTATGAAAGTTTTAAACAAACTCAGGATGTTCAAGGGTCAAGTGGCTCTAGTAGCCCAGACTGGCCGAAGAGCAATTGGTATCCCCTAATTCTGGAGCTGGGCCTTCGTCCTCTTCGGATCCCCAATCCCAAGCTCTTCCAGTCAGTACAAACGAAGACTGTGTTCGCTTCCTCAGGGATTCTCAAAACCCTAACTTTATGGATTTCATGAAGTTTGCGGCAAAAAGAGATGCGAATATTGACCCTCAGAATATTCTCTTCTTGGAATCCGATAAAAGGGATTCAACTTTGAGACAGTACGATGCTGCTGTCAAAAAGTTAGCAATCTTCCTGAGAGAATCTGATATTAGAATCATGACAGTTAATTCAGCTATATCCTTTTTCAGATCCTTATTTGAAAAAGGTTTAGCAGCTAGCATGATTACGACAAACAAGTCAGCCTTGAAAAAGATATTTCAATTTGGGTTCAACATAGACTTGACGGATTCCTATTTCTCGTCTATTCCTAAGGCATGTGCTAGACTTAGACCTTCTGTAAGGCCTACGTCAGTTTCATGGTTCTTAAACGATGTTCTAAAACTGGCTTCAGAAACCGACAATGACACATGCTCGTTTATAATGCTCTTAAGGAAAACCCTGTTTTTATTAAGCTTAGCTTCAGGAGCAAGAATTTCAGAACTGTCGGCTTTATCCAGAGATCCGGATCATATTCAATTCCTTCCCACAGGGGAAGTACTACTTTCTCCGGAACGTAGCTTTTTAGCAAAGAATGAAGATCCTTTGATGAGGTGGGAACCTGGAAGGTACTACCCCTTCCACAAGATGTATCTCTTTGCCCAGTTACAACCTTACGAGCCTTTCTGTCCAGGACCCTCCTCATCCTCATCGGGTCCCCTCTTTAAGAGGGAAAAAGGTGGTACTTTATCCATTAAAGGCATCAGGCAGCAAATCCTGTACTTTATTAAGCAAGCCAATCCTGACTCTTTCCCGAAAGCACATGATGTTAGGGCAGTAGCCACCTCAATTAATTATTTCCAACACATGAACTTCGATGAGTTGAAAAAAGTATACCGGATGGAAATCGCCGACAGTGTTCAAACGCCATTACCTTAAGTCCTTGGAAGCTCTGAAATTTTCAGCAGTAGCAGCGGGAAACATAGTTTCCCCTGATTCTAGTTAATTTGTAGTAGAAGATTCAGTCCTCCTTTCTACCTGCTTCACCCAACAGTTCGTCTATTCCTACCGTGTTCATTTACATTCACCTGGTGTCTTAGCTGCTTTTATGATGATGTAGTGGGTGCCCCTTAGTTTTTGATAGGGACACTCACAGATGATTATGGATTTTGATCTCATGGATGTTACCCCTTATTTTTTATGCTAGGGGATACATCTCATTTATAATGGTTACGGGTTTTGTATATTAAGTCATATGCATTCCTTATATATTATCATTGTTGTTTAATTTGTTCATTTGACTACTCTAATTGCTATTATATTTTGATACATGCCTTTACACAGATACCATTTTGTTACATGTAAGCCATTTACCTCTGTACATATGTAAATTACCTTATGATAAGAAACATGTTTAGAATTAAGGGTAATTTAAGCATATTTCTATTTTGTATCACTGTGTATTTGTATCTTTTTAGCAATTATATTCTTTTTTATATTTACTTTATTTTTTATTTGAGACCTATTCTGATTTAATTTATTACTTTTGTTTACAATCTTGTGCTATTTCTCTGGTACGATTTCGCGCAGCGACACGAGCTGAGCCCAGAAAAGGGAGGTTTTGACGTAAGGAAAAATCTATTTCTTTGGGCGATTGGCTCGTGTCGCCAGCGACAAATCCCACCCTACCCATCCCTTCGCCCAAGATTGTCTGCTAACTTCAGGATGGCCACCAGAGGCGCAGCAGTCGGCAGCATGGGATGGAGTAGTAGTAGTACGAGCTGCTCACTCTGTGGGTCGGCTCTCCTCATGGAGGGTTTTTGTTGTGGGAGATTTCTATTGGGTATTTGGCTCGTGGTAGTGGTCTCACTCGCCTAGTGTTCATACCGACACCCTCTTGGAGGGTGAGCGAGTCAGTTATACTGACCTTTTTCTTTATTTTATTTATTCTCTGGTATGTGTTAGTACATTTACCCTAGAAATAATAGATTAAAGGATATTTCGCTGGCGACACGAGCCAATCGCCCAGAAATAGATTTTTCCTTACGTCAAAATCCCTTTTTTGTACATGAACTTTCCTGTCAGATATATACTTAGCTTACGTCTCTGACGTCACGACAGAATTCAAAACTCGCAGCACACGCGACAGGTAGGTCAAGTGATCTACCTTACCCGCCGCTGGGTGGCGGGTGTAAGAACCAATCCCCCTTTCTTGGCAGATTTTCTCTGTCGCCCGGCTTGACAACACCTGTTGTTAAGTCCTCTCGATAGTTGGATTTATTCTCGTTGCCGACGATTATTTGGATTGACTTTTTGGTGAAGTACCCTTTGTCCGTTGGCTTGGCATACACTACTTTAGATTGTTTTTTGGTTTTTCTTTGGATTTTTCTTATAATGGCTGATTCTGAGATTAAGAAATCTTCTGTTTTTAGAGTATGCTCGGTGAGTGAATGCAAGGTGAGGCTTCCTAAAGCATCTGTAGATCCTCATAGTGTGTGTATGGGTTGTAGAGGGAATGAATGTTCTTTCAATAACCCGTGTAAAGAGTGTGAAAGGTTGGATGAAGATGGATGGAAGTCTCTTTCTTCTTACTAAAGGAAGTTAGAGAAGGACAGGGTCCGTAAAGCTTCTTCTAGGAGCTCTAGTAGATCGCGAATTAGCGAGCTTGATGTAGAAAACCCTGCCGTAGATGTAGTACCTTCTCCAGTTTCAGCCCCTGCTCCCAGCATCGAACCTGAAGATACGCGTTGGGAGGTAGCTTCCATGAGAGCCACGATTAGGAGCATGGAGAGCAAAATACGCTCTCTTGAAGGTAAGAGTGACAGTGCCAGTGAACAGTGCAGTGCCCCTAGTGCAGTGGAGGGTGCGTCTGACCGGCTCACTAACGCTTCTAGGCCTAGACCTCTTCCAGACTCCCTGACCCAGTGGAGGAGGAAAGTCAACAGCCGCAGGAAGGTTAGGGAGAACCCCCACCGGTCAGGCGTCCCCTCGGCAGATCCTGTTGCTCGTTCCCAGGCTGCTTTGGATCAAGCCAAGAAGGAGGTGTTGCGCCAGTGTTTCTCTTCGTCATCGTCGCCCTCTCCTAAGCGCGGATGGAGCGCCTCGGAAGCCTCTCGCCCTCTCAAGAGAGCCTGGAAGGAACCTTGCGCCCTTCCTTCCAGCCCTGAATCCTTCTCTGAAGAGCCAGAGATAGAGCACAAGAGAACCAGGAGATCTCAAGAACCCTCTTCTCCTTTCCGCTCTCGGCCCTCTTCTCCAGTTGAAGCATTTGAGAGATCACCAGCGCGCATCTTGGCGGGTCTGCAGGCGCAGATCTCAGCTCTGGCTGACTCCTTAGCAGGGAGTTCACACCGTCGGAAGGACGTCTCGCTCCCGGTGAAGAAGTCGAAGAAAGACAATTTGGATTTCTCGCCTCCTGCAAGAAGGTTTCAAGAGCCTCGCAGCCGCGCTTCCTTCATTCAAGAAAGCTTCAGAGATCGCTCTCCAAGCAGGCACTCCTCTCCCCCCAGCAGGCGACAAGAGCCTTGCAGGCGCAAAGAGCCTGACAGGCGCGCTTCTCCTGGTAGCCGCTCTTCTAGATTTAGACAAGAGGAACAGGATGATTGGTTAGCTTCTAGCAGGCGCAATTCGCCGAGGATCCGTTATACTCCTGGCAGGCGTCAAGAGCCTGACAGGCGCCAGGGTCTTAGTAGTTTCCAGGAGTTTAGTAGGCGCTCTTCGCCTGGAAGCCGCTCTCCACTGGACAGGAGCTTGGAGCCTGGTAGACGTTTTTCTCTTGGAGGTCGCTCTTCGCCAGAGACTCTCGCCCCTTGACAGACACAGAGAAGCGAGTAGGCGTCAAGAGCCTAGTAGGCGCCAAGTAACCAGTAGGCTCCCTTCACCGAGTAGGCGCTCTTCCCCAAGTAGCTGCTCTCGACTGGACAGGCGCACAGAGCCTTGTAGGCGCTACCCGTCTGGTAGGTGCTCTTCATCGGAGAGCATTTCTCCCCGTGGCAGGCGCCAGGAGCCTGGCAGGCGCCAAGAGCCTGACAGGCGCTCTTCCGTTGACACGGACTTAAGATTTAACAAGCGCCTCTTCTAGTAGGCACTCCCCTAGTAGGCGCTCTCCTAGTAGGCGCTCTCCTAGGAAGAGCTCCCATCCAGGCAGCCGCTCTTCAAAACGTCATTCTTCTGAAGAGGACCAAGGTGCTACTGACGAAGATTTGCCCAAGGATTCTTCGGTTTCCTCTTACAAGAGACTGACCGACCTCCTCTTGCAAGAGTTTGGAGATTCTCTTTCGGCTGTTGCTCCTTCTTCTCCGCCCTCCTTGTTTTCTACAGCGAAGACTACCAAGACGTCTTCGTATGAAGAAGGCCCTTAAGAGCTTTGGTGATTGGCTGGTCTCCAAGGAGGAGAAGGGGAAGACCGTTTTTTCTTTCCCGCCTTCCAAGTTGACAGGAAAGATGGGATTCTGGTATGAGTCAGGGGAGCCCGTGGGTCTGGTTCTTCCCTCTTCGGCGGACTCGGACTTCTCTTCGTTGGTGGATTCCGCACGTCGCTCAGCTCTTAATTCTGCAAAGACGACGTGGGGAATGAGCGAATTGGACCACCTTCTGAAGGGAATGTTCCAGGTCCTCGAAGTTTTTAACTTCCTCGACTGGTCCCTAGGAGTATTAGCGAAGAAGACGCAGGCTCTAGAGTCTCTTTCTCCAGAGGATCTTCCTGTCTTGTATGGATAAGGCAGTGAGAGATGGATCTGGCGAGGCAGCTTCACTTTTCGGAGCCGGAGTAGTCAAGAAAAGGGCAGTGTATGTACTGCTCTTTTCTAACCAAGGCAGTGTCGCATGCACAGAGGGCATCTCTGTTGTATGCTCAACTCTCACCGCAACTCTTCCCTAAGAGGATTATCAATGATATCTCCAGCGCGCTATCAGCAAAGGCCACGCAGGATATGTTGGCACAATCGGCAAGGATTCCGAAGGCTTCTTTCCAGACTAAGGCCAAGAAAGAAGCATCAACTAGACAAGAGCCCTTTCGAGGAGGCCCTACTTCCCGTGCCTCCTCCTCCAGAGGAACAAGACCTCCTAAGAGAGGAAGGACCTTCTCTCGATCTATTAGATCGAAGAAGTAATACGAGTGTCCTCCAGACTACAGTAGGTGCCAGACTACTGAGCTTCTCAGACGTCTGGGCACAGAAGGGGGCGGACAACTGGTCCCTCGCAATCGTCAGGAAAGGGTACCTCATTCCCTTCATTTCGAGACCTCCTTTGACCACATCACCAAGGGAGTTGGTGGCCAAGTACAAAGACCCTCACATGAACCAAGCCCTTGCTCTAGCAGTAGAGCTTATGCTAGAGAAGGAAGCGATAGAGCCGGTGAAGGACCCTCTTTCCGCGGGTTTTTACAACCGCCTCTTCCTTGTTCCCAAAGCCTCGGGAGGATGGAGACCGGTCTGGACGTAAGCGCCCTGAACGTCTTTGTGAAGAAGAGGAAGTTCGCCATGGAGACGACATCTTCAGTCTTGGCAGCTCTTCGTTCCGGGGACTGGATGGTGTCACTGGACCTTCAGGACGCTTACTTCCACATGCCGATCCATCCTTCTTCTCCCAAGTACCTAAGGTTCATGTGGAAAGGAAAAGTTTTCCAATTCAGGGCTTTGTGCTTCGGCCTCTCGTCAGCCCCCCAAGTGTTCACGGGGCTCATGAAAAATGTAGCACAGTGGCTGCATCTCGAGGGAGTGAGGGTTTCCCTCTACTTAGACGATTGGCTGATCAGAGCCAAATTGAAGGAGAAATGTCTGGAGGACCTTCGCAAAACGTTGACCCTAGCAAGTTCTCTGGGACTGTTGGTGAACTTCGAGAAATCACAGTTAATCCCCAGCCAAGATCGGATCTATCTAGGGATTCGGATGGTTTCTCAGGTTTTTCGTGCATATCCTTCCCCAGAAAGGATATCCTGTTGTTCAGAGAAGGTCGCAGCCTTTCTAGAGAAAGATGTATGCACAGCGAGGGAGTGGATGAGTCTGTTGGGGACACTCTCCTCGCTGGAGCAATTCGTTTCTCTAGGAAGGTTGCACCTAAGACCCCTTCAGTTCTTTCTGAATCGGAACTGGAACCGCAGATCTCAAGACCTAGAATTCCGGTTCAAGATCTCGAACGAGATAAAGGAGGATCTCCGCTGGTGGGCAGACCATCTTCTCTTCGAGGAAGGTATTTCCTTACATCTGCAGAACTCCAACCTAGTGTTATTTGCAGACGCGTCGGACACGGGTTGGCGAGCGACTCTAGGTTCAAGAGAAGTGTCAGGCACCTGGGAGGGGGAACAGGTGTCCTGGCACATCAACAAAAAGGAATTGATGGCGATTTGGTTAGCCCTCAAAGCTTTCGAGCCCCTCGTCCAGAAGGCAGTGGTTCAGATCAACTCAGACAACACCACAGCCCTGGCTTACATCAGGAAGCAGGGGGGGACTCACTCATTCTCCCTGTACGAAACAGCAAGAATGCTCCTTTTGTGGTCGGAGGAAAGGGAGATAAGTCTCCTCACCAGGTTCGTACAGGGAGAAAGAAATGTCAGAGCCGATCTTCTGAGCCGAAAAAACCAAGTCCTTCCCTCAGAGTGGACTCTGCACTCGGACGTATGCCAGGAGCTGTGGAGAACGTGGGGCAGACCTCATCTGGACCTTTTTGCGACCTCCAAGAACACAAGGATAGACCTTTACTGCTCCCCGATCTCAGACCCGAGAGCAGTAACGGTAGACGCGTTTCTGATGGACTGGAAGAACCTAGACCTGTATGCATTCCCTCCTTTCAAGATTCTTGGGGAAACTCTAAGGAAATTTGCAGCATCAGAGGGAGCAAGAATGACTTTGATAGCTCCGTTCTGGCCCGCCCAAGACTGGTTCACATAGGTACTGGAATGGTTTGTAGACATTCCAAGATCCCTGCCACTAAGAGTCGATCTGCTCAAACAGCCCCACTTCGAAAGGTTTCACAAGAACCTCCCCGCTCTCAGTCTGACTGGATTCAGACTATCAAGAGTCTGGTCAGAGCTAAGGGCTTTTCGGCAAAGTCTGCAAGGGCTATTGCCAATGCACGTAGACCTTCCACCATGGGATGTTTTTCGACGCTGGTGCAGGAATCAGAAACTTTCCTCCTCCAGTACCTCTGTGACCCAAATAGCAGACTTTCTACTCTTCCTGAGGGAAAGATGCGGTCTTGCGGTCTTTACTATAAAGGGTTACAGGAGCATGCTATCTTCTGTGTTCAGACACAGGGGATTGAACATCTCGGAAGATAAGGATCTTCACGATTTGATCAAGTCTTTTGAGACTTCTAAGAGTACCTCTAGTTTGACTCCAAGCTGGAACCTGGACGTGGTCTTGCTGTTCCTGAGGTCCTCGAGATTCGAACCTCCCCAATCAGCATCTTTCAGAGACCTTGCGATGAAGACATTGTTTCTCATGGCTTTGGCTTCGGCTAAGAGAGTGAGTGAATTACAAGCTTTGGAGGGAAATGTGGGATTCAAAGGAGAATCCGCTATTTTTTCTTTTCTCCCTTCTTTCCTGGCCAAAAAGGAAAATCCCTCATCACCTTGGCCCAGGAGTTTTGAGATAAAAGGCTTATCCTCTCTGGTCGGAGTAGAAGAGGAAAGGACTCTTTGCCCTATAAGGAGCCTTAAGTTTTATCTCCAGAGGAAGAGAAGACTTGGGGCCAACTCGGACAACCTCTGGTGTTCTGTAAGAGACCCCAGTAGGCCTTTGTCAAAGAATGCTCTGGCATTCTTTATCAGGAACCTTATAAAGGAAGCTCACGCAGCTTGTAACCAGGACCAGTATAAGCTTCTGAAAGTCAAGGCGCACGAAGTAAGGGCCATCGCGATGTCTTTGGCTTTCAAGAAGAATGTCCTTACAAAACCTCATGAAAGCGACTTTTTGGTGGTGTGATTCGGTCTTCGCCAACCACTACCTGAAAGACGTAAGGATTACGTATGAGAGGTGCTTTGGGTTAGGCCCGTACGTATCAGCGGATTCAGTGCTGGGGCAGGGAGCTGAAGCATATCCTTTATAGATTTTTCCCTTTATGTATTTGTATTGTGTTTTTTGGTTGTATGAAAGAGGATGCGGGAGGCACCTCGTTCATTCGTAGTACTAACAATTAGTATTTTGGTTAGGTGATCTGTTTTGTGCTTGAAGCTCCTTGCATTGGTAGTGGACAGGTTCTGTCATTTAAGTGGGTGGATCCCCTTTGACAAGATCCTAACTGGATTCTACCAAGTAAGCGGAGTCAGTTCCCATTGGTAGACCCAAAGAGTTTTTCAGATTTAGGTCACGCCCTCGCTGTAACTCTTCAGGCAACGCAGACTGATAGACAGTAACTATGAAGTCTTCTGCCTAAAACAGGTAAGAACCAAGGTTTTTTATATCCTTTAACATGTGTTGTCTCCCCTTTCTTTATACTTGAATGTCTCTTTCCCTCCACCAAGGGTGTCAATCAGCTAAGTACTATATATCTGACAGGAAAGTTCATGTACAAAAATGATATTGTTAGTATACAATAAAGTTTTGTACATACTTACCTGCCAGATATATATAATTGATGGCCCTCCCAGCCTCCCCTCAGGAGACAGGTGGAAGAGAAAATCTGACAAGAAAGGGGGATTGGTTCTTACACCCGCCACCCAGCGGCGGGTAAGGTAGATCACCTGACCTACCTGTCGCATGTGCGGCGAGTTTTGAATTCTGTTGTGACGTCAGAGACGTAAGCTAAGTATATATCTGCTAGGTAAGTATGTACAAAACTTTATTGTATACTAACAATATCATGTTTTGGAGTAGTATATATCCATGTCTCCTACCTCCTGTCAACGTGGGAATCAGCTATGTAATTACTGGGTATATACTTACCCAGTAATTACATGATCAGAGCCCTCCCTCCTCCTCCCTGTTGATGGACATAAGGCATGAACAAACTAAGCTTTCTGCTCACAGTCATTCCTAATCTCCCGCTAGTGGGTGGAACTGGTCACCTGCACAGTAGTTCGAAGTGTTACCCGAGAAATTGTTCAATATAAGCTGCCATATAAGTGGAACTTATAGCTATGTAATTACTGGTTAAGTATATACAAAACTAGTAATGTCATTTTTTAAACTATATCAGTTTAGAATAATTGTAATAAAACTAATGCTATAGACATAAAACATTTTTCTACAAACATTAAATATAGATGGCATTATTCAGTCCAGTTTTTGATAAAAGTAACTTACCAAGTAATTACATAGCTTTACTTTTCTGATGTGAAATCAGAGTGATTCCCCAGGATGGTTCTCTCTTCCTCTCCAAGAAAGGCCTTGAAAGAGGTAGAGGATTGGTTGGTTGTTGAGAGAGAACAAGGAAAGGCTGCCTTGCATTTCCTCCAGCAAGACTGATGGCCAGGAGATATCTCTTGTATTGACAGGCGAAGCTCCATTCTTGGGAGGTGCTGCCTCTTCCTGAGGTGATTTTAAAGAATTAATAGACTTGGCTAGACATTCAGCCTTATCGTTGGCTAAAGTATTCTTCGCCTCCTCGAAATTTGGCCATCTGTTGAAACACCTGTTTAAAGTCCTGGAAGTGTTTAGCTTTTCTTGATGGGATAATAGGTGCACTTACCAGTAAGATAGAGGATTACGATGTCTTAGCAACTGACTTGTCTGCAGATTGGTTTGGTGTGTTATCCTGTGCAGATAAAGCTGGTTGGGTGTGTTATCCTGTGCAGATAAAGTTATTAGGGATGGCTCCTCTGAGCTGGCCGGTCTTTTTGCAATAGTAGTAGTACTGAAGAAAAGGGAGTTGAGGTGCTCCTTCACCACCAAAGGAGTCACCTCGGTTAAAAAATCAGCACTTTATTACTCTCCTTTGGATAGGTAGTACTTATTTCTGCAATCAGATGTTAAGTAATTTGCCACTGATTTGCAGAAGAAATCAACACAAGACCTGTTAGTGCAATCGTCAAAACGCCCCAAGGAGCCACCGCCTTCTTTCTCGGTGAAGTTTGTCTCCCCTCTGTGGCAGCAGCCCTTTCATGGAGTAGACAAGGTTTCTCTAGACCCTGTTCAAAGGTGCGATTTACTGCAAGGTCAGTCAGGAGGACCTCAACCAGACCTGTTACTAGAAAGGACTCCTCTCCTTCATGCACCTATAGAGGCAAGGCTATTCCTCTTCTGGAAGAGGTGGAGTGCTGGAGGTGCGGAACCTTGGACGGTCAAGGTTTTAAGAGACAGATATACTCTATTCCATTTAAAGAGTACCTTCCTTTGGTATCTTCGCTGATTGGATTAATGGCATACTCAGAAGACACAGATTTGCAGCTCTCACGGGGAAGTGTCATCCCTCCTAAGAAAATGGGTCACACAAGTAGTGGAGGACTGGACATCCAGAGGTTTTTACAACTGCTTATTTGTAGTCCCTAGGTCATCGGGGGATGGAGACCTGTCTTTGACGTCAGCACTTGAACTTCTGTTGATAGAAAACAAAGTTCAAGATGGAGACAAATCTGGCATTGTTATCCTCCATCCAGCAGGGAAACTGGATGATAAAACTGGACATGCAGGATGTGTATATCCACATTCCAGTACATTGGGACTCTAGGAAATACCTGAGATTTGTCTTCAGGGGCAAGTCTTTCAATTTTGAGCTCTCTCTTTTGGTCTCTCCACTACACCGCAAGCATTCACACGAGTTCTGTCTCCCCTCACGAAATGGCTACATCTTCTAGGTATAAATGTATGTCCATACCTAGACAACTAACTCCTCCACTCCCCATCACAGGATCAATGCACGAAGGCTCTACAGGTAACCCTTCTCCTTGCCAAAGAACTTGGACATTTGATAAATAAAGAGAAATCTCAACTAGCCCCAACTCAGGAGATTCTCTGTTTGGGACTGAGAATGAACTCTCTAGGTTTTCTGGTTTTTCTGTCTCCCAAGAGGATAGAGTCCTATCTTCAGTCGATTCAGGATCTTCTTTTGCTCCCAGTTTGCACTGTGAATCAGTGGATGAGTTTGCTGGGAACACTGTCATCAATTGAACAGTTTGTTAAGCTAGGAAGACTTCACATGAGGCCCCTTCAGTTCTTCCTATGAGCAAACTGGAAAGGGAAGGAACAACCAGACAAAGTGACGTTCCCAATTATGAAAGAGATAAAGGAGGACCTACCTTTGATGGTGGATGTTCAGGGACAGACTTTTAGAGGGAAGTTTCTATAGCTGGTGAACCCCGACCTGTCCTTTTATGCAGACGCATTAGACCAAAGTTGAGGAGCCCTGGGCAACATGGAAGCTTCAGGTTCAAGGTCTCTGGAGCAATAAAGGCTACACAAGCGCCTCAGTGGCGTGGTGAGTATGGTGTTGGTGTACCACCTTGGTGGCCACGAGTTCGATTCTCTGGCATTCCATTGAGGTGTGAGAAATTTGTATTTCTGGTGATAGAAGTTCACTCTTGACATGGTTTGGAAGACACGTAAAGCCGTTGGTCCCGTTGCTGGATAAACACTGGTTCCATGCAACATAAAACACCATACAAACAAACAAACAGTAAAGGCTACAGCGAACCCCCCGCATTCGCGCACTCTGGATTCGTGAACTTATGTATTTACGGATTTCTCTCTGGAACATATGTGCCCATTATTCGCAGTATTTTCATTTGAGAAATATCCACAAATTCCTGGTTTTTTTTTTTTTTTATCATAAAATGAAATTTAGTGATAAAACTATTAAAAAAACAAGGTATAATCATTTTTAGTGGGTTTTTCTTGAGTTTTAACTAACAAAAAAAGGTAGTTTTAAGCATTTTTATAGGGCTTTCAACTATTCGCAGGTTCCAGCTATTTGCGGGGGTGTCTGTACAGATCCCCGCGAATACGGGGAGGAACATTGCACACATAAATGTAAAGGAGCTGTCAGCCATTCATTTGTGCCTAATGTATTTTGTTGTAGTAGTCTCAGACAGGACCATGGTGGTGCATTCTGACAACTCACAGCTGTCCCGTACTTGACAAAATTTATGTATTTTCTAGTTAATATAAAAAACACATTTGACATCACACATTTACAAGATATACTAAAGCCTTATTTATTGTTTTAGCCATAGATTTCAAGGTTTTCAAAACCTAGGCTGGGCTAAATTATCGGCACTGAATAGCCTTTCTCTTGGCCATCATTGGCAATGTTTTTATTTTCATTTTTTTTTTTCGTGTTGCTGTCGTAACTCCGAGTTGTTGTAAATCAAGTATGTCGTTAAGTGAGGAGTATCTGTAGTATGACTTTTTGATAGACTCTTCCATCAGGGCCCTCTAGACTTTGGAAACCTTTTCACACCCCTAGAAGTCCTAAACTCCTAAGAGAGCCAGTTTTGATTCCTGCAAGGATGGTGCTTTACTTGTTGAAGACTTGAGTAAGAAAATTGCTGTGAAAATGTGGGGATTCAAGGATTATGTTTCTTTTAGTGAAGTTTTCAACTGGGTATGTGACATGCATTGGTTGCTCCTCTTTGATATGATAAGGTATCAAGATCAAAGACCTTAAAGATTTTCTGGAAGCGTCGTTGGATGTTATTTTTGAGGCGCTTGTGTTGCTGATGAATGATTGCAATTTTAGCAGGAGTTATGACTGCCATATGAGTGCTTTCATCACCATCCTCTACCAGACTAGTACCTTTCCAAATGTTATCAAAACCAAGGCTGCTCCTCACAGGGTAGGCTGCCTTCTTTATCCTTGGAGTTGATCACTAAAGATACCCCAGTCCCTTACTCCTCGTCCAGCTGCTCAGTAGATACTTGGAAGAGACTGCAAAGAGAGTTTGGTACTGATGTAATTGCAGTAGTGGGGTTTTGGTGGTGACAGATTGCTTCCAGTAAGTGTGTCGGCTTTAGCAGATGATACAGCCAAGGCTTGTTGCTTTATTTTTCCCCTGGACATGCTCATGAAGGAGAGGGCTGCAACTTTTTATGATTTTTTCAGCTTGCTTTCTTCATCGTAACTTTGATTCATGATGCTAAGCATGAGCCTCATCTGTTGTCGCTGAAGACTTGGTTCATGACTTGCGGAGAAGCTCACTTCCTCCACTAATAGGCCTGTCATTCTTAACATGGGGGCCTCGACCTTGTCATCCTCTTCTTTCATGCCTGTTTCTTGACTGAGGTCTCGTAATCAACTTCAATCCTCCTCAGGTCAGTGTTAGAAGCCTTATACTCTGCAGTGCCTCCAGTCCAAGGAGTCATCCTTAACTCATTTCACCAGTGTTAAGCAATCTCTTAACAATGCAGCTAGAAGTTGTTCTTTTGACCCAAGTGTTGTGGGCCGTTTTCAGTTCAAGTTGCCCTGTCTCCCAGGAGCTTTGAATTTCCTGCTGCATCTTTACCTTGGAACTCCCATGTACCTTCAGGTCCTTTTTACTTTTCAGAGTGTCAGCAGTGCTTTAATTGCAATGCAGGCAATGTTACAGTACTGGATTTGTGTTGAAAAAAGCCTAGCTTTTACAAAAGTTTTTCCTTTACAAAGATATATGTACTGTATTTCATTAACCTAATTACTCTCCTCCAACCTCACACTGTTACAAGTATTTCATACAAAGTACAATTCAATTTGCTACCTGAGATTTAAGGTATCATATGCTCATGCACTAATTTGACTTGACCAGCTGATCTTGTTTTTCTTTGAGGAGTGGAATAAAATGGAATTGGTTATCAAATGTGGTATATCTAGAAAACTTTATTGTGAATCTAGCAAGGTTTTTGTTTGAGAATAGTATAGATTTTTTAATATAGTAAGTTTTTTGCTCAAGAATATGGCACTTTGAATTTATTTATTAAGTTTTTTTTCAAGAATATGGCCTTATAGTGAGTATCTAAATCTAAATGTTCCTAGGATGATTATGTTGAAATTGTATGTACTATTTCATTAGATAAGATTTTTTTTTATTGTTCTGTGGAACTGTGATACTTGTATAAGCAGGGATATACAAAAAGAATTTTGATAAAATCTCAGGATAGTTGTAGAAGCTGAGAATTTTGACTCAGTGCCCAGGTTAAACTATGTTGATCATTCATTGTGCATCACTTTAATTGTAACTTTTAATATTATTATGCTTTCTGAAGATATTCTAATTTAAAGAATTTTATTTTCTTTTCAGAAAAGCCATCCTGAGATTCGACATTGTGATTTGGAGATTCTTTAAAGAGCATATGGTAATTGCTAGCATGTATTTTTGTACTTAGGATATATTTTAAAGATTATCAGTTGGTATTAATTTTATTCTTCAGTAGATAATGTTGGACAAGGATGTATTTGAAAGATTATCAGTTGGTATTGAGTTGATTAAGTTTTAGATAATCTTGGACATAAAAAATGTAAAAGCTCTACAGGCAGTCCCTAGTTATCGGCAGGGGTTCCATCTTGGCAGGGTGCTGATAAGTGAAAACCGTCATTAACCGAAATTCAGCAATTTATGGCGCTGCGTTTCGGTTAATGGCACCTCTGTTAGGTATGTTATGTTGCCATAACTCAATTAATGACACCTTATGGCGCCAGTAACTGAAACTCGACCTGGCATGGTGCCATAAAACTGGCTCAAAACCGGATCGCCATTAACAGAGTCCGCCGATAACTGGGGATTGCCTGTATAGTCTCTGACTTAATTAACATGGCAAGATGTAGTGCTTTTTACATATTCTAATAATTGTGTTAGGCAACTATAGCCTAAGTGTCATTAAACAAAATTCAGATTCACAGCAGGATGTTTTGTGACCATTTTATCTGGATCCTTAATTTCTTTTTTTAATCTCAAAGTAAATTAGTGTTTTGTTGTTGTCTCAGTTGTACATTTGCATAAATGCCTTCTGTTGTCTCAGAAATCATCATAGAACTTCTCATTCCTTCATTTCTAGTTATGTACATTTTACACAGTAAAGCATACAGAATGAGTAGTTTGTTGTAGTTATGTTTAATTTTGTAACAGCCATTAGTGGTAAATGTAATCATAGTTTTTTTTCTTGTAAGATTTTGTAATATGTGATCACTTGTATGGAATACTGATCTGTGTTTTTTGCTTTAAAAACATAGATGCAAAGGCATAGTATTCACTTGGGGACTGGAAAGGATTAGTTTCTTGGAGAAATATTGCATGTGAGCTTTAATTTTACCAGTATTAGTTTAAATCCATTTGAGTCAGAGCATGAACATGTAACAGTATGAAAGAGCGAATGTCATTGTGTATAATATTCTTGCTGAATGTTATCTTTTCTCAAATACGTATAGGCAAGTTATATGAAAGTCATGTAATACTGTACAGTGCTTACAGGTGTCATCAATTTGGTTTTTATGTGAGCAGTTGTAAACATTTGTTAGCCTACATTCTAACTGTGATTTAGGGTACGTATTAGCATATAATATATTACTTTGATGAAAGTTAACATAGTTTTTAAGAGAAAGAACTGGTTCAGTAGTGGTTAGAATATGAATTAGCTATCTAGTCCACAACATCTGAGGCCAGAAATAGATCAATAACAGCTTTCTGATGTTTATGAAAGTAGATCTCCAGGTTTTAAAATAGGAAGTACAGTAACTGTGAAAGTCTCATAGTTTAGAGTAAGTAGCTATGGTGATAATCGTTATTGTTTGTCGTATACAGGCTTAGTCTTATTGGTTCTTTATTTCTTTTGCTGAAAGTGTAATTATCATGTAGAATGAAAGTGGGAATAGCAGTATAGACATGACAAAAGTCTGGTTTAAGCAGCAATTTTTAAAATTTGTCGTATTTTTGTGTATTTTCAGAAGATGCATTACAATACTGTGCTGCAAGGTAGCAAATACACTACAGTGCCCCCCCATTTTTATATGGGAATAGGTTCCAGAACCAACCACTGAAATACAAAATCTGCAGAAATGCAAGAATCCCCTCTGAAAATGCATATAACTGACAAATACCTTGTACCCTTAAACTGAAATGCTTATAACTGCCTATTTTAACATCTCACTGCTTAATTTGATAGTTCAAACCAATATATACCTTAAATTATCATACTAAAACAATTTAGTATCATTTCAATGCATCCTAAACCATCATCCCAAAACACATAAAGTAACCTCACATTACAGTACAGGCGGTCCCCGGGTTACGACGGGGGTTCCGTTCTTGAGACGCGTCGTAAGCCGAAAATCGTCGTAAGCCGGAATATCGTCAAAAATCCTAAGAAAACTTTACTTTTAATGCTTTGGGTGCATTGAAAACTATGTAAACTGCATTCTTATAGCATTTTTCATCAAAAAAACCTTCAAATATTGATTATTTTGCATTTTTGGTGTCATATTTCATCTCCCAGATGAGCGTTGTAGGCGTCGTAACCCTGGAACATGCGTCGTAACCCTGGAACATGCGTCATAACCCTGGAAATAACTTCTATTGAAAAGCATTGTAACCTCGGAACGTCGTAAGCCAACACCGTCGTAACCCGGCGACTGCCTTACTCTCCTAATACGGTTACTCATAAATAGGATATATACACCCCTAAAACACTTATACCTGCCTATTTTAACAGTTCATCGCTAAACTTGACTGGTCAAACAAAAATGTACCTCAAACTATCATCCCAGAACACCCAAATATCATTTTAAAGTGTATGTTGCAAAATTAAGTACCAACCTACAACTGTTAAGTATCTCCTATCATTCAGACACAGTTTCTTTGGCGTATGTCATCATTTTGAGCATACAATAATGCACTGGGCATACATTTTATTTATATTACACATTAATGATTTCCTGCGTTGTAAGATGGTTTTTATTTATTGTACAGGTACATATTTTAGGATAGTACTATTGCATAGACCAAATCCAAAATATGTGGGTAATGTAGATCGATGGGACATGATCTCCAAGGAGAATGCTATGTTTGCATGTCATTTTAGTATTTTTGTGTTTATGTACAAATACATTCATGATAAAAAAAATTATTTATACTACGGTAAGTTGTTGGTTTATGTCGTTTTGTGGTTTGTTCTCACCATCTCCCATAAATTTATTAAAAAATTCTTGTGCTGTCATTCTTATAGCACAAGATTTTGTGTGATGTATATAATCTTTTCTCTCTCTCTCTCTCTCTCTCTCTCTCTCTCTCTCTCTCTCTCTCTCTCTCTCTCTCTCTCTCTCTCTCTCTCTCTCTCTCTCTCTCTCTCTCTCTCTCTCTCTTGTACATCAGTGATGAAAATGAAATGAAAATACAGTACGTAGTTAGTGATTAGTAGTTAATATTGCTCTTTGAAAAAATTCATGAATTAGTGGAATTTCCCCCACAGACAAGTGAATAATGTGTTCCACAAAAATCCACAACAAAATGAAATGTGGAAATGTGAAATGCATAAAAACGTGGGCCACTGGACTCATATATGGTTTTCTGAGTAATTTTACTGAAAAATAAAAAGAAAATTGCTATTTATATTACATTGTACTGGAGACCGTTTTTCATGGTCAATAGTTAACTTCAAAATACTACAGGCAGTCCCCGGTTATCGGTGGGGGTACCGTACTCGGCAGGATGCTGATAAGCGAAAACCATCATTAACTGAAACTCAGCAATTTATGGCACTCTGTTAGGTATATTGTGGAACCATAACTCTAATATCGCCACCTTATGGTGCCGATAACTGAAATTCGGCCCGTATGGCTCCATAAATTGCCGATTATATGGCGTTAGACAGGTGCCATAAAACTGGATCACCATTAACTGAGACCACCGATAACTAGGGACTACCTGTATATGAAGTTAACTATTGATTGTAAAAACCATGAAAAATGGTCTCCAGTACTAAATTGTAAAATAAATAACAATTTGCATTTTATTTCTTAGTAAAATTACTGAGAACACCTATACTATATGAGTATGTAAACTGTAGTGTGTTTATTTCATAGCTCAGTACTATTGTAATGCATCTTCTGAAAATACACTAGTGAATTATGACACCTACTTAGCTGTCATTTCTTATCAAAGAGTGGTGATCTAAACAGACTATTCAAAATGTCATTTAAAATCTGTGTAATCAGATCACCTAGCATAGGGAAGTTGTTTAAACAGGATATCTTCCAACAATAGCCAAAATCAAAATAACTATGGTTGGAGCAAAGAATATACTACAGCGGCCTGATGAAAATCTTGAAAGGCTGCTAACTTCTAGACAAATGAGCAAAAGTAATTTTCAGTATAGGTAGAACATAAAATTTCAGAAGCAAGATCCGCTGGTATGGTTGATAGCATTGCGGCATGCTGCTCTGATGTTGCGAGTTCACACCTCCCCCAGGGCCATGAAGAATAACTGGCTCTGTATTATGATCAGTTACTACTGCAGTGTGGGGTCTGTGGTGGGAGGTTGATATCAACATTTATTGGAAGCTTGAATTTTAAGTCAATGGCCCCATGGGCTTCTTCCATTTAAATAGGTTTCATCTAATATAATAATAATAATTATAATAATAATAATAATATTAATAATAATAATGATAATAATAACAACAAGAATACTGTCATCTTCTGTAGATATAAGAAGGCTTTAAAGTTGGCAAGTTACTTCCAGCTTTGGATACTGTGTTTTACAGTACTGAATGAAAAAATATTTTCGAAGTTGAAATATATTTTTAGTTTATCCAGTAATTGATTTTTAAGGAGTTGCAGTATATTAAATAAGATTTGATATACATACTCAATAAAGACAAACCCTTGGGCCAGCCCATTTCCAAGGTAAGAATTTTAACTTGGTTTTTGGGTCAAACTACCTATTCACTATTAATAATAAGTGAAAGGTGGATTAAATATTATCCAGAACCATTAAATTCGGTAGTACTTGTGCACAGTGAATTATGGAGAGGGAGTATGTATAAGACCAGCTGAGAATGAAATAAATTATTTGATCAACCTTAACCATGCTGACTTGGAGAATTCCCCAGTGGTTACTACATCCACTGTGTCATAACTTGTATGGCACTCAGTTGATAATCCTAAAGGCTATTTCCAGCATCCAATTTTTTCTGAGTTATTTGGCTCTGCCTTCTAATTTTTATGTTTCACTTGTTTTGTCTTACCAAATATAACTTTTTCTTTTTGTGAATGGCATTTTGGTGAATTATTTATTCTGTATATTTTGTAAATCCGTTAGCTTTCTGGATATTTAGGTTGGTCACTTACTTCACCAAACCTCCTTAACACAAAACCAATAAGCTTTCATATTTTAATTTCTTGACCCTGGAGAGGAGAGACTCCCACACTGATTTAACTTGACCAGTTAAGGCTGCAGTGGCCACCTGCTGACGGTATGACCCCACAGTCCGCAGATTTTTCTGGGCATTCAATCTGTATGATGTTTAAGTCTTCTGTAAACCATTCTTTTACAATTTTGTTATTATGAATAGGAGAATTATCCATCACCAAATATACTATGCTGGCTCCAGATCAGGGATTAGTAGCTTCCTCACTGGCAGAATGAGGGCATCTTATTGTTCATTATGTATATTGTTCAACCTTTCAGTAATCTGATGAGTTCTGGACTATATTGTCTGCCATCCTCCCCCAAAAAGCTGCTGTAACTGCCTTTCCACACGGTTGAATATTGTTTGGCTTATACCCAGAAAGAATATTACAGACCTATTAAGTAAAGAATATAAAAAATATTCTAGAATATTTCAACATGGTAAATATTGATAATTATATGCCTCTTGTAATATTTGTTGTAATTTGTTTTAGATAGCATCAAAATATATGGAAAATGCATGAAGTAGAGTGTACACACAACCCAATTCAAGACGTTGACATCGATGACTGAGCTACTTACTGTTGGACCTACGAACATTTTTTCTTAGTCTCTCAATTTGATAGCATTATCAAGATATAACATCTTTGAGGGAGAAATTTGGGTTATCTCTTTTGGATTGTTATTTTTTTATTGTGGATAATTACTACATATACAAAATTTTTGCATAAGTTTTCATTTGTCCCAAAAACAAATGACAAATCTTGAAATAATGCTGTTAAATGTGCAATACATTGTTTCCATGTGCAGGTATTAAGTTTTCAAGAAGTAACTTGTTTAATGAGATACAATTCCTATCTGCATAAAGTGCAGTAAGAATCTATGGATGTATGCGTGCATGCATGAATTGATAAGAGAAAATTGTTTGTACCAACCTTAAAGTTTCTAGAGCAGTGACATGGTTAAACTTTGTAACAAGACTTAACTTCAAAAATATAAGTAATTTGATGAAAGTGAAAACAGTAATTTTGATCAAAATCTGTTGAAATGAATACCGAGCTTTCAAGAACCTGCACAGCTGTCGTTGAAAATGAAAGCAGGGCAGGTTCCCAGAATGCCATGGTACAAATTTTAATAAATTTTTTGTAGAAAAATTACTTGAATTTCTCTTTAAAGTATTCCAATAATAATATTTGCTAGTTACCACACTGACAGATATATGTTTTGTTTATTTTGGTTTTATTATTATTTTTCTTTCATAAATCGAGTAACTGCACCTATTTTAGGGGGACTGCTAGGAGTTCAACAGGTTGATTTAGTCTTTGATAACAGTAGCTGTCCCATTATGTGTATTGGGATGAAATTTTATTGTCATTATTTGCTAATAGATATTACTCAAGATTTCATGGGTTGTGTAGTCAGTGGCCTGGCAATAGACCTTAATTGCATTATCATATTAGATCTATTACTTTGTAACCTTGCATTTTTTAGCATACATGTCATAATAATCCCCACTAAGAACTACTTTGGGGCCTCTATTATTGTGTACAAAGTTAATCTAACAGAACAAAAACTTACCAGAGCGTGGTGTATTTTTCATCCTTCATGTTTCAAATGGAACAGCATTTCCTTTATTTGGGGGGTATTCTTATAGTTATTTGCCAGACACTTTCTTTGTTGTTTAAGATTATAAGTATGTGCATTGGCAAAACTGAGAGGGTACGTTTCTGATCATTATTGAAATTGTTAAGATCGCCAGTCTTAAACAGACCCGCCATAATACACATCTTAGGAGGGGAGAAATTGTGGTGGAAATAACTGACCTGAAAAGCAATCACAAGAAAATTGGCCTGCGTCTTGTTGCTCAAATCCTTGTTAAGTGTAACAAAAATATGTAAACTTCTATATAATATATGCACTGCATTTCCACCCAAACTCAACTAATGTAATTTAGTATTGTATTTATTTTTTACTCAGACTCAGCCTCACACTTTTCATACGTCCATTGTTTTTGTCTAACATTTTAAATGCCTGTAATCAGAATTTCTCTATTTTCTAAGCCTGTGCATTGCCAAAGGCCAAGAGTGAAGTAAAACTTCTGACAGCATCATGAGGTTTTGCCAGTTTTTGCTAGTTTCCACTTATGGTAATTAGAATTTGGCTTGTAGTTTCTATAATTCTGAGGCTTCAATAGTATTGCTGTGTGTCCTTTATGGGTCTGAAAAACATTGTATTCAGTTATTCTTAATCTTATATAATGTGATATTGTAAACAAACAGTATTAGGTGTATTTTCTTCCTTACAAAATAAAATGTGAAGAATAATGAATTTGATGTACTATATGTAAAAGATGTTATAGATATCCATTGTTTGATAATGTACGTACATTATCAAACAATTACTTACTACTTGGTGTTAAACTCAAGGAGGCCAGCAGGTAATTGAACAGTGAAACTGAAAAAAATTTTAACTTTGGATTTTTTCTGTAGGTAGGTATGGCATCTGGTTATGTGAATGTAAATTACTGTATCAGAATTATTAAGTTTTATAGCTGCGGGATATTTCCCGTGGATAAGCATCCCCACATACTGCAGTGTATAATTCATATTTGATAAATCAATACATTTTTTGTTACAATAAACTACAATAAAATTACTGTTAGAACTGACTAATGTCACCTTTTCCCATTGACACTAAATAACAACAAAGATGACTTTAGTGGCCTTAAAACCTTGCTCTAAGTAAATTTGTGATGACTCAACCCACTAGCAGGCTGCTCCAATTTTAGAAATATTCATTTCAAAATCTAACTTGAATAATTTCAAACTGCCATTTATTCATCATTTTTCAATCAGTTTTGTCAAAATTTCTCTCAATAGGGTTAGAGAATTTTTGTGTGTAAAAGGGAACAGATTTTTCTTGGTGACTGTAACAATGAAAATATTCAGAAAATAATAAGAAATGTCTGTTTTGCCAAACAGTAATATTTATATAAAGCTTTTTTGAAATGTTTTTTAAGGTTCATTCGTATTAGGCCTTTGTTATTGATTTTATAGGTGTACAGTAGAACTATTATGTTGTATAGGAGTAGACGTTTGATATTTGTTGTAACTGAAAGGGATAAAAAAAAGTCACAAAATGGGTATCTTGAGCTAAAGTTGATGTATATAATGACGGCACCACCAACCTCACCTGCTCCAAAATCAACCCTGGCTTGAGACTTATGACATCTGGGTTAAGATGTCGCGGCAACAAGCTGACAGTTCGTAGCGTAATACTTCCTATGCCTTGTGAGGGGTGGAGGAAGCAACTTGGAAGAACCCCTTGACAGAAGAGATCTCTCCCAGTCTAACACATAGGTGTTCACCTTCTGCAAGACCGACTGGACATGCCCCGATAAAGGAAGCTGAAAACTTAAGATCTTGTGTAGCCCCCAGCAAGGCTTCCAAGCAAGTAGGAGTGGGAGAAAACTGAGCCAGAGTCCTACTCTCCAGATTGTTGAATCCACGAATGAGATCAACAACCTTGGTAAAGGAAGACAAAAACTCTTGTGTCTCCTTCCCCCTGCTCTGGCAATGAAGACCGATAACAAGAAGGAGATGCAGGCTTTTCCGACACACCTCCCTTGTACAAACCAACTGCACATCCAGCAGCCAAAGAACCTGAAGCACCAGCCAACGCAGACACCAAAGACCTGTCTGGACTGGAGCCACATGCCAACTCCTGTGACAAACCAAGAACAACACTAGGAACACTACTACGAACACTCACAATAGATGTCTCACTTGCGTGTCCATGTATGTGTCCGTGCGACAGAGAAGCATCTTGAACTCTTGACGCAGAACAAGAATTCCTTGGAGTCAAACCACGAACAGCATCATCGGGAGGGGAAGGCGAACACCCTGGCTGCACCACTTCCACATTTACAACTTCCAATCTTTTCACAGGCACCTTAAGATCCTTGTGACGACAAGTAGGCACTGGAACAGAAGCAGCAGACAAATTACCAAGGTGCGCACATACGTGTGAGGCCGCAACATGCTCATGTCCGGAAGAAGAGGACGACATAGCAACAGCAGATTGCACAGGGAAAGGAGACGACACACTAATACTCTCAGGAACATGGATGTGCCGCTCTTCACCCTTTGACGAAGAAATAGCAAAGTCCTTAACCCTCCAATGCTTGATATGCCGATGCAGTGGAGATGGAGGCGATAGAGGGGAGGAAGACTGCACTCCTTCCTTACACACCCTCTTGGCAAGAGAGGGGGAGGCAACTCAACATGTTTGCTCACAGCCTTCTCAGTAGAGGAGGCATCCAACCTGTCCTCCAAAACAGAGTTCAATCTATTAAGAACCGCCTGACATAAAGCCTCAGATGGATCTGCAAGAGAGGACGCAGACGACACGGATGTAAGAGGATACGTACATCCTGGATGGCAACGATGATGTCACAGGAGCAAATGATGATGACACAGAGTAGTGAGGCAGAGCAGCAGCCCCAACTGACGACACCGATGTAGCAGGGATTGACGTCACCGATGGAAGTGACATCACCGATGGAAATGACATCACCGTTGGAACTGGGAGTGACATAACCAACGGCACTGAGAGAGACGTCACGGCCTTCCCCTGACCCGAGCTAGTGGCAGGCCTCACTAGTGGCGCGATAAGATGATGCTCAGGCAGTGCACTACAAAATGGCTCACCGCGAGCACCAACATAGAGAAAGCCAGGGGGGGAAGGGGGTTACAGCTAGGGAGGCCTAAGGGGGGAAGGCGAACATCCATGAAATATGTCAGCAAACCCTCCAAGGACGGTGAACCCCGTAGACCAAGTGACGCCCAGAGCGCTGCCATTTTGGATGATTCCAATCCTGAAAGAGAAGAAACCAATGAAATAGTCTTCTCCCTCCCGGGAAGCAATTTAACTCCCGAAGAAGAGGGGGCGACATTACACATTAAATCAGCCTGAGGGCCTCCTGATACTTCCAACTACGAATCGATGGAAGAAAAGGAAGGACACAGGCACACAAACTCTACCATCATGGGGTGTGACTGATGAAGAAGATGAAGCATCTGGGTGAGGCGATGAAAACCCTTCCCATGAAGGAAGAGTCAAAACTCTACCATGCTCCCTTTTACTATGAAATAACTTCCACTGCAATTTAGGCCATGCATGACATTCCAGGCAGGGATTCTTTATAGTACGAAAATCAACATGACACCTACTGCATGTGGAATGGAGGTCCGTAGTTGAAGAAACCAGGAAACAAGAACATGGGAAACCTGGAATCCCCGGGCACATATGTTGGTGAGGCCAAGAAGACGCAGAGGAAGCCATAATAACACAAGCACACATAGACAAGCAAAAGAGCGAAAACAGGGATGGTGGAGAGTAAGCAACCGCGTCGCTCACCCAGGCAGTCAAGAAAAATACTAAACATGATAGCGTAGGTGCGCGGTCTTTGACCAGTTTTCACATGATATACGCATACGTTGCCAGATCTCACAGATTCCTTGCTTTTCAATCTCCAATTGTTTAACCAGATCCACCTAGGCACTAGAAAATTATCCTTTGTTAAGACTGAAGGTTTGTAGCTATGAAAAATACAAATTGTCTTAGAAAATTTGTCATATTTTGTATGCCCTGATTTTTGTACAATTCAGTTTTTATCGACTCTTTCCAACAAAATTTTGACTCAGATTTCGTACATTTCCTCTAAATTCATACATCTGGAATGCTCCTTCCAGGGCCCACCGCATGACTAGGCTCATACCTAGCACCGAAACCAAGCATCCCATGTTCTCTCGTGAACCATTCTGGTTTTGTGTTCATTGTTTTTTGTGCTTTTTTATTTAAGTGCAATTGATGGATAAGCCATCATGGGCCCATAGAAAGTTCCAGGTGCCAGCCCTTTTGTAAAAAAGATAAGAAACACTATAGAATTTAAGGAAGAGCTAGTAGCAAAGTGTTGGAGGCAATAATTTGTGAAAAGGCAAGAATGTTGCATGCCGATCTCAGTAAGAAAATGTCTGAATTTAAAGCCAGCAGAGGCTGGTTTGAAAATTCAAAAAGCAAACTGGCATACATAATGTGCCTTCTTCAATGATTAAGTACATGTTTGGAAATGGAGTGATGTAAAAAAATTTTGGAGAATTATCATCCCAACAAAGATGTAATCTGTCTCAAACATGTTTAATGACAATGCCTTGTTTCTATTTAGGCTGATTTTAAAGGGACGTCAGAAACAAATGTCTCGGGACCATTTTGTTGTGTGACAGGGGTCCAATGACTCTCAAGCTGGTCCTAGTGCCAATAAAAATAAAGAGGGGAAGTAACCCCAGATAGTGCCAGTACAAAACAAAGAGATGTAACCTTGGAGAGTGCTGGTAAAAACTGAAGAGGAGAAGTAACCCCAGACAGGGGGATTCCCCTTCTGAACAATAACCTTTCCTCATCCCTCTCCCCTCCTCTCCATCTTCCATACGCTAACAAGAGTCTTCCATAAGGATAAGAGTGATTGTAAATGTTTATTTATCCATTTCATTACTCATTTATATTTATTTCTCATTGTTTTCTCTATGTAAAACTGTGTTTATTCTCTATAAAGTGTATTTGTTCCTACACGTTATACAAACCATTGGTCCTTTACATAAGGATTAACTTTCAGCGAAGGCTAGAATCCGGTCGTAAGATAATAACAACAAGGTAGTTAGGCAGTAACTGCTTGTCTGATGGTCGGGAGTCCCACCCGACTGGATGTAAACATTCCACTTTGCTTTCGGTCAGAGTCATGTTCTGATGTCTCTCTGCCCCCTACTGTTGTGAGAAATTGTGAGATCTTTCTTTTTTGTATTGTTTGTCTTGTTTATGAAATTTGGGTTTGCTTTATTATGTTGCATCAAAATTTATATGTGCCTTTCGCCCTCCATTTGCACATGAAATGGGAGGCGGGAATTGTGGAATTTCTGTTTGAAATTTAACTTCAAGCCTTACTTCTTCTGCGCTAAGTACTGAAAGTGTGAGTGTGATAAGTTAATAGTTTCTTTTGGGGTAATTGCCTCCTCCCGCTTCTTCGCTTGATTCGTCACGCTTAGAGGAGGAGGGGCAGATGTGATTACCCAATATTTACGTGGAAACGAGAGTTATTCCTACACATTATGTAAACCCTTGAACCTATAATTTGGGTAATAATAACATATGTAGAGGAACTCAGGTGTATGGAGTTAGGGAAAATACAATTTCCTTTTTGAAAATTGTTTTTTCCCTTACTAATACGTCTTTTGCTCCCTCAGGTGTGTTTGACCTCGCCGTTGGGAACATGCAGGTGTGGTGGATTTGGGCTTACCTGGCACTCCTTCCTCCAGGGGCCCATGAACCATGTTTCGGCAGCCCCTGTGACACATGGGAAAGAGGAGGACGACAATGACCATGTCAGTGCCTGTGTATGTGGCACCACCATATTTGGTGTACACCCAGCATGTGACATCTATGACTCCCGCTGCTTTGGTGTCATCAGTGCCACATACTTTGGAGGTGGAAATTTCTGCCTCCTCCTCCAGGCTATGTCGTCCTCGCTCCCCCAGCTGGTGGTGAATACCTTAAGGTAACACCCTCCACCTGAAGATGCCCTGGACAGTAGAGATATCTAACATGCTGATGAAGTTGATGAAGAAGAGGTTGAGGAAGCGAAAGAAATTATCGTCTCTCCCCTTCTCCCTTCGTCGTTGTCGTTGCCGCCTCCTTCACTTTGACTTCTGAGGCTCCCCTGCCAAATAAGAATAAGATGGTCTCCCCACCCTAAGAAGTCTCACTTTTTTTAGAGATATCTAAGGACCTGGTGAGACAGATGGGCCTTCCGTTGTTCCTCCTGTTCCCTCAGGAATGGAAACTGCCTCGCCGGCCCCAGGGGCGTGCAGGGCGGGGAAAGCAGAGATACTAGCTATTGTTGGTTCTTCTGCTCCTAGTTCTAGAGGCCTGCCTCTAGGACCAGGCCCATCTTGGGTGCTCGTTCGCAAGTTCTCCGTGTGTACACTCGCCCGCAGATGAGCGTGCAGCTAGAGTTGGTGATGCTGAGTTCACTGATTGTCCTTTCTCGAGCACAGTGTGAAAGGAAGGTGAGAGTTGCTCAGGTGACTCCCGCCTTGTCGATGATCTCTCATACAGCCATTGCTCGGCTACTGAAGGCCTGACTTCTTGCTACTACTGGTACTTCTGCTCCTGGTTCTGGAGGTTCGCCTCTGGTACCGGGACCATCTCGGGTGCTCGTTAGCGAGCTTCTCTGAGTGTGCGCTCGCCTGCAGGTGAGCGTACAGCTCGAGTCAGTGACGCTGAGTCCGCTCACTGTTACTTCTTGGGCACAGTGTAAAAGGACGGCAAAAGTGGCTCAGGTAACTTATGCCTTGCCAATGATCGCTCATATAGCAATTGCCCTGATCCCAGGGCTGACGTGACGGTACAATACACCGTCACGTCTCAAGCATGGTACGGAGGGAAGGTGAGAGTTGCTCAGGTGACTTCTGCCTTGCCGAAGTGACGGTCCAGCAGGACTGTACATGCACACGTAGGAGACCAGTAGGAGGTCCCCCCGGTCAGTCTTTTGGAGTAGTTTCGGCTTCTGAGATTTTGACGTGCCGTGAGGACGGTGCCTGCTCTTGTCATGTCATTAGACACTATTCTGCACCCAATCAATGGTCATGTAGCATGACCAGACGGTCCGGGTCTCGAGTAGTGATTTCCCAGATGGTAAGGAGCGTTGATACCATACTTGAGGGAGTGTTTTCCTGAGGGGAAAACACTTTCCTAGACCTGCAAACCGATCATCACCGCTGTTTGGTGACCACTCACAGCCTGCACTCACAGACCGATTGGAAGCATCAGATCTTTCTCAATTGGTCCTTCAACCTTTTCACCATCCAACGAGAGGAATGAGGTGACCAAGGGGAACCGTGGAGATTGCACTCCCCACGGTTTTTACGCTACCCTATCTACTATTTTTTCTTATAGGTATCATTACATCACTCGGTCACCTACCAAACTTTGTCTTCAATGTTTTTTTTAATATATATATATATATATATATATATATATATATATATATATATATACAGGCGGTCCCCGGGTTACGACGGTTCCGGCTTACGACGTTCCGAGGTTACGACGCTTTTTCTTAAATATTCAATGGAAAAATCCGTCCTGGGTTACGACGCTTGTTCCGAGGTTACGACGCTGACGCTTCCGACGCTCCGAGTTAACGACGCTTTTAAAAAACGCATACTATGATAAAAATCCTTTATAGTTTAGCACAGTATATTAATAAAAATAAGTTTCTGGTTAGATTACAACAAAAATTTTGAGATTATGATGATTTTCGACACTTTTTATGTTGTATTTTTCTATGTTTTTTAGTGACGCCTCATATGCGGAACTAGTTTCCGAGCGAATGAATACATACTAGTTTACATATAACAGTCCAAAAGCGCAAATAATGAAAAAATCATTGCTTGTTTCCAGTAATAATAACAAAACGAAGTTTCTGGTTAGATTACAACGCAAATTCCAAGTATCCAAAGAGAGACATTATCCAGTAATTTGATCAGAGAGAGAGAGAGAGAGAGAGAGAGAGAGAGAGAGAGAGAGAGAGAGAGGCGTCTTCCGACGCTCCGAGTTAAGGACAGAGAAGTGTTCGTTTCGTTAAACGGTTTGAGATTATGATGATTTTCGACACTTTTTATGTTGTATTTTTCTATGTTTTTTAGTGACGCCTCATATGCGGAACTAGTTTCCGAGCGAATGAATACATACTAGTTTACATATAACAGTCCAAAAGTGCAAATAATGAAAAAATCATTGCTTGTTTCCAGTAATAATAACAAAACGAAGTTTCTGGTTAGATTACAACGCAAATTCCAAGTATCCAAAGAGAGACATTATCCAGTAATTGATCAGAGAGAGAGAGAGAGAGAGAGAGAGAGAGAGAGAGAGAGAGAGAGAGAGAGAGAGAGAGAGAGAGGCGTCTTCCGACGCTCCGAGTTAAGGACAGAGAAGTGTTCGTTTCGTTAAACGGTTTGAGATTATGATGATTTTCGACACTTTTTATGTTGTATTTTTCTATGTTTTTTAGTGACGCCTCATATGCGGAACTAGTTTCCGAGCGAATGAATACATACTAGTTTACATATAACAGTCCAAAAGCGCAAATAATGAAAAAATCATTGCTTGTTTCCAGTAATAATAACAAAACGAAGTTTCTGGTTAGATTACAACGCAAATTCCAAGTATCCAAAGAGAGACATTATCCAGTAATTTGATCGAGAGAGAGAGAGAGAGAGAGAGAGAGAGAGAGGAGAGAGACGAGAGAGAGAGAGAGGGAGAGAGAGAGAGAGAGAGAGAGAGAGAGAGGCGTCTTCCGACGCTCCGAGTTAAGGACAGAGAAGTGTTCGTTTCGTTAAACGGCCTCTGACTCATGCCAGTAAATGTTTTGTTGATACTAATAATATAAGCCTATTTAAAGATACGTTTACTTTAATTAGTCTATATGATACGTAAATAGTAATCAACTGTTCTTGTAGCCCTCAATATTTGGCAAAATCGAAGTATCCAAAGAGTGACATTATCCAGTACGTAATTTGATCAGAGAGAGAGAGAGAGAGAGAGAGAGAGAGAGAGAGAGAGAGAGAGAGAGAGAGAGAGAGAGAGAGAGAGAGACACGCTTTGCAACAATGGTCTCGGGGGTTTTTATAGCTTCCTTCTGCTTGATGATCGTGGATATTGTAGAAGGATTTCGACCATACTCGTTTGCCAAATCGACGATACGAACGCCACGTTCATGTTTTGCTATAATTTCATGTTTTGCTTCCATCGAAATCATTTTCTTTGGGTTTTTTCTTATCACCTGCTTTGTCTTTAGCTTTGAGACCCATGGTTAATAATAAAATAGACAAAATAACACGAAAAATAGGCGCAAATACAACGAACTAAACAACGACGTGTTAATATGCAGCACCAACAAACAAACAGACTGAACGCCATTTATCGGTCGCCTATACAACTAACACTCATCGCAAAATCGTATCTCAAATATTTCGTTGTATATCAAAGCTTGTATTTTCGCAAATTTTCTGTTATATCTCAAAACATTCGTATATTAGGGCAATCGTATGTCAAGTTTCCAATGTAATTTGATCAGAGAGAGAGAGAGAGAGACGCTTTGGCAACAATGGTCTCGGGGATTGACGTAACGTTTATTTTCTGAACAGATAGGACAGAGAAGTGTTCGTTTCATTAAACGGCCTCTGACTCATGGCAGGAAATGTTTTGTTGATACTAATATATAAGCCTATTTAAAGATACATTTACTTTAATTAGTCTATATGATACGTAAATAGTAATCAGCTGTTCTCTTGTAGCCCTCAAGATTTTGCAAAATCACTCCAGGTTGTACATAAAACTTCAAGAATGTAGTGTCACCAGAGGATTACAATAGTTTTTACCTTCAAGAACCAGCATTCTTTTATGAAAATAACTCCAGGTTGTACATAAAACTACAGGAAACAACATGTAGTGTAACCAAAGGATTACAAGTAAGGTTTTTATAACTTTTTATTAGTTTAAGACATATTTCCAAGCGTCGTTCCGGCTTACGACGATTTTCGGCTTACGACGCGTCTCAAGAACGGAACCCCCGTCGTAACCCGGGGACTGCCTGTACAGTGGTACCTCGACATACGAAAGTCCCAGCTTACAAAAAATTCAAGTTACAAAAGCAAATACTAAGATTTTTTTGGCTCTACATACGAAAATAGTTCAGGTTATGAAAGGTTGTTGCTGTAAAGTCCCGAGTTTTGCCCGGACCACCGATAACAATTTTAAAACTTGCGTGCCGCCAACTGAGTAGACTCGCCACCATCCTCCTGCTCTCCCATTGGTTCCTGATGCTAGTCACTGCCATAAGATCCTGCTCTCCTATTGGTCAGCATCTCTCCCATCATGCTCTACGTAAAGGCGCCCTTCGCCCACTGCTTCGCACCAGCATTTGTGTACGAAAGCGAAATTTGTTCGTTCTATGCGATTTCATTTATTAACCCTTTAACGCCTAAGGGGTATAATAAAAATCGTCTCCCATGTACCGAGGTGGTCTCGGAGTGAGCGCCGAAGCGGAAAAAATATTTTTTCAAAAAATCACAGCGTGCTTAGTTTTCAAGATTAGGAGTTCATTTTTGGCTCCTTTTTTTGTCATTGCCTGAAGTTTAGTATGCAACCATCAGAAATGAAAAAAATATCATTATCATATATAAATAATGCGATATATGATAGCGCGAAAACAAAATTTCATAAATAATTGCATTCAAATCGAGCTAAGAGCAAAACGGTTAAAGCTAACGAGTTAATTTTTTTTTCGTTGTATTGTACACTAAATTGCAATCATTTTGGTATATAACACATTGTAAAACAATCAAAGCAACACAGAGAAAATATTATCACAAAATGATGCATGAATTCGTAACGTGCGGACGTAAAAAAATTGTTTTTTTTTTTCAAAAATTCACCATAAATCTAAATATTGTTCTAGAGACTTCCAATTTGTTTCAAAATAAAGATAAATGATTGAATATTACTATACTGTAAGAGTTTTAGCTTACAATTGCAGTTTTCGACCATTTCGGACGAGTTAAAGTTGACCGAAAGTCTAATTTTTTATATATATTTTTTTATATGCAAATATTTAAAAAATGAGAAAAGCTACAACCTTCAATTATTTTTTGTTGTATTCTACATAAAATTGCACACATTTTCATATATAAAACTATGAAACGCCTGATATGAAACGAAGCAAATATTATGATAATGCAATGTACACATTTCGGAGATTTGCGGCGGAGAATCCGCACGCGGAGGGAAGGAAAGTTTTTTTTTTAAATTCACCATAAATCTAAATATTGTGCTAGAGACTTTGAATTTGTTTCAAAATGAAGATAAATGACTGAATATTACTAGACTGTAAGAGTTTTACCTTACAATTGCGTTTTTCTACCATTTTGGTAGTGTCAAAGTTGACCGAACTTTTTTTTTTCTATTTATCGTGATTTATATGTAAATATTTCAAAAACGAGAAAAGCTACAACCTTCAATTATTTATTGTTGTATTTTACATTAAATTGCGCATATTTTCATATATAAAACTTTATGTAACGGCTAATTTAAAATGGTGTAAAAAGTAAGTATATCTTAGTTTTACCAGACCACTGAGCTGATTAACAGCTCTCCTAGGGCTGGCCCGAAGGATTAGATATTTTTACGTGACTAGGAATCAATTGATTACCTAGCAACGGGACCTACAGCTTATTGTGGAATCCGAACCACATTATATCGAGAAAGGTATTTCTATCACCAGAAATAAATTTCTCTGGTTCCGCGTTGGCCTAAAATGGTGTAAACATACGGCAAATCGCACGAATGATTTTTTCGGAAGAGTTACCGCGAGGACGTAAGGAAAATTTTTTTTTTTCATAAATTCACCATAAATCGAAATATTGTGCTATAGACTTCCAATTTGTTGCAAAATTAAGGTAAATGATTGAATATTACTAGAATAAAAGAGTTTTAGCTTACAATTGCGTTTTTTGACCATTTCGGTAGAGTCAAAGTTGACTGAAGGTTGAGATTTTGGCACTTATCGTTATTTATATTTAAGTATTTCAAAACTAATAAAAGTTACAACCATGGATTGTTTTTAGTTGTATTGTGCATGAAATTGCGCACATTTCCATATATAAAACTTTATGTAACGGCTACTTTAAAATGGTGCAAACATTACAACAATCGCACGTGAGATTTTTTCGGAAGAGTTACCGCGCGGACGTAAGGAAAAAGTTTTGTTCATAAATTCACCATAAATCGAAATATTGTGCTAGAGACTTCCAATATGTTGCAAAATGAAGGTAAATGATTGAATATTACTAGAATATAAAAGTTTTAGCTTACAATTGCGTTTTTTTACCATTTCAGTAGTCAAAGTTGACCGAAGGTTGAAATTTTGGCACATATTGTTATGTATATGAAAATATTTCAAAGCTGATAAAGCTACAATCATGAGTATTTTTTTTTTTTTGTATTCTACATGAAATTGCGCACATTTTCATATATAATACTTCATGTAACGGCTAATTAAAAATGGTGCAAAAATTATGTCAGTGACGAAATAATTTCCGAGATGTGTCACTGATACTTTTTAGTGTGATAAGAAAGAAATTCGCGCTTGCGCGCCTGCGTAACGATTTTAAACAGAACAAAACCTTGATCCGTGAACTCCCAGCATCCCCCAAGGTGCCTGATTCAAAAGTTTTAGGCTGGTAGGCCTATAAGTATCTTTCCGCGAATTTTAAAAAAAACTTTTGTATGTCGACGTAAATTACGTCCGGTCGGAACCCAAGAGACAAAAAATGTCGACGTAAAATATGTCCATTAGGCGTTTAAGGGTTAACGTAAATTCGTGTTAGTGATTTCATTGTACTACTTTATCGTGTTGTGTGAGAACTTTAGTACATATGTAGTTCGTTTCGCTTTTGCAAAAGACTGTTTGTCTCTTCTTACGACTGTCATTCGTAAGCATTCTGGTTCCTTCTTTTCTCCTCTCCTATGTGGTATCTTAGTAGAGTGGTTCTTCTTAGAATAAAGGAGATGATTCAAACGGATAAGTTGATAACAGTAGAACAACTTTATTTCTGAACTCCATAACAAGAGAGACAGTTCGGTCGTGAGACCGTTCCATTTTATCGCTAGAAATGAACTGAAGTAGGGTGATGTGGTCACGACCCGGACAGTAAAGTGAATAATATTCATAAAAAAAATTATTGAGCTACAGGAGAGATTTTGTGCTTAAAAGAAAGCTTAACTAATTCCCCATCTTATGTTATGAGTTTCATATCTGTAGATATCATAGTATTGGTTTTACAGCCGTTTTTAAAATCCAGAATTCTCTGTCCGGGTCGAGACCGTGTGTTCACGACCCGGACGGGGGTGTGGTCTCAACCCGGACGGATGTTTTGGTCCACACACTTACACCAATGTTTTATATTTTTTTTAACTAAGAACATCCAGAACATGACACTGAAAGGTGGAATAAAACAATTGGTAGCAAAATCTCAATGTAATCAAAAAATATATATGTATAAAAACTGTATAAAAACTAATGACTAAACTAATGCATATTAAAGTCCCTCAAGGGAGGGAGAACCTTGATCAGCTTTGCTTGTCGTTGGGTGGTCCCCGTGCTTACTGTGAGGACCCCCAACACCCTGCTGCGGTCGACACTGTCGACATCCCCGATGGCTGGGAAGTGGAAGGTGTCCTTCAGCAAGGGCGACTTTATCCTCAAGAAGTCCAACTGCAGCCGGCCGTCTTTCTCCAGGGAAATGACCTTGCCCACAAAGTGGACAAGGTCCTCAGACCTCTTCTTCTGGAAGACAAGCTGGACCAGGACAAAGTCACCCACCTGGGGGAAAAAAAAAAATGAAAAAAAAGAATTAATATGGAATGAATGAATAAGGAATTTGGCTTTAAAACCAAGCACTGGGGAATCAAAGGCCATTCAGCTAGGCTACTAAATTTGACAATTAAATAGAAATTTTCTTCTAGACTTGCTTATGCAATAGATGAACATAATCTAGGCTAGGATAGGCTACAAATTTTGAAATATTAAAAAAAAAGTCCCTCACCTCTGGCTCCTTCTGGACGAAAGGATAGGAGGCAGCATCATGCTCAAGCTCTTCTGCGAACTCATCTGAATATTCAGATGAGTCGTCACACAGTGCAGGATTGTCGGCAGCCTCCTCATCGCTGCTGCTCGCCTCAACTGCCTCAGACCTCCTCCTCTTTGCCTGTCGTGCCTCTGCTCTCTCTTCTTCTCCTCCAACCTCCGCTTCTTCTCCTCTCTGGCTGCTTTCTTCTCCTCCTTCTCCCGCAGCTGGCCAAGAGCCTCCTCATCCTCAGTCAGGATGCAGGCGCGGATCTTCTTGCGCCCTCTGGCAGGAGGGCGGGGAGGAGCCTTCGGGTAGGGCTGCACAGCTTCGGGAGTGACGTCAAGAATTGAAGGAGATGAAGGTGTTGGAGTTGGAGTCTGCCGAGGTTGGGGTGCTGCTTCAGGAGTGCTAGCCGCTGAAGCAGAGAAGGCTGGTGACATCCTACCTATTCCAGATGGTCCAGGCTGAGGTTGGTCAGGCTCCGATGAACATGGTGTCAAGGGTGCGGCAAGATTTGTGGCAAATCATCATCATCATCATCAGAGGGGCCTGCTCTGTGACTTCTGCCCCAAGAAACGCATCATCTGGAAAGATGTTGCGGTTGACGGGAAAGATGCCAGTAGCGCGAAACCCATTGGTGATGTTGGTGACATTACAAACCTTGTCCCAGGCCTTGCACGCCATCTCTGGCAACATATGTTCCGTAATGGGCACGTGAGGGTTTGAGAGCTTGAAATCGTCCTGAATTGATCGCAGGACAGACTTGAAGGGGCCAAAGACACTTACATCTAATGGCTGGAGTTTGGCTGTAGTATGAGGTGGCAGCGTGACAATTACGATGCCATGCTGTATCGCATACTCAACCGCACGAATGCTCATGTGACACTCGGCATTGTCCATTATCAGCAGTATCTTATTCTCCACTGAAGAATAAAACACCTTATGGAGATGCTCGAGTGTCTGCACGAAACGCTCATGGTCCATCCAACCGTTAGCCTGCAAGAGCACTGTGGTTCCAGGAGTAGTCCCTCTCTGAAAATCAGCATTCATCTTCTTTCGTGCGATGATAAACACTGGAGGGAAACCATGCCCTGCAGCATTAACAATCCCCACGAAAGTCATATGATTGCCTCTCTCCCGAGCAACCTGCGAAGCAACAGGACGACCTCTCTCGCAAACAACCTTACATGGCTTCATCACAGTGGACAAGCCACTCTCATCCAAGTTGAAGATCCTGGCTGGCATGAAACTGTGTCGCTCGACAGCTTCCACGTAAGCCTTGAAGAAGACTTCAACGTTTACGCGGTTGAAAGCTATCGCGCGCGAAAGTGACATGCCCTCCGGAGCCTTCAATGCAAGCTTTGGATGACGGAACATATACCCGTAATACCAGTCACGGGTGGCCATACCTTCCCTCCTCCAGACATCAGGAATAGCCGGGCTGCCAACAGCCTCTGCATACTTCAGGACCATCCTCCTGAAAGCTCTCGTCGGCAGGCCGTAGAACATGCGCGCAATCTTTATCGAGTATTCCTCGATGAAGAGTTCCTGCGCATCGGTGAAAACCTTCTTGACGTTCTGCTGCTTTGGCACGAACGTCCTCCCATCACTCTCCTTGAGGGACCGAGTGAAAGCATCCTGAAAAAAAAAAAAAATAAAACAAAGGTAAAGTGGGGAGCATAGGCCCTATAGGCTAAATGGAAAGTAAAGTTCTTACCCATAGGCCTGAAATAAAAGGTAAGTTCTTTGGCTAGCCTAGGCCTACCCATATAAATTAAAATTTAAGAGGGCTTAGATTTATTCAAGCTTACCCCAAGAGTCGAAGGTTTCACTCCAAAAAGGTTGCTAGCAGTGCGGATGCTACAGCCTGTCTCAACGCGGTGATTAAATGCCTTCTCCAAGTTGGTCCAATCCGTGGTTAGGATGTTCCTGGGCTGGTAGTTGCGAGGCATGGCTGCGAGGCACGAAGGATCTGAAAGAGATAAATGGCATTAGAGACATAATGAATTGGCTAGGTTAAATATTTCAATTTGGAAGACTAAACACTATTGGGGGGCACATATTAATTCTAAAAAAAATTAGTTTGCACAAAAAAAATAGCTCAAAACTGACTCTATCTTTGACTTTGGCAATCACCCATATTTAATTATTTTAAACCATCAATAATTTTATAAGAGTTAATATATAGTATTAATATTGGTTTAGGTTAAAATGAGAGTGATTGACAGAGTCATTTAAAAAAAAAAAAAATCCTTCTTATACCTCTGTGTTCTCGACCCGGACAAACCTGTCCGAGTCGAGAACACGGACCTTGCATTTTAAAAAAAATTAAAAAAAAATTCTTAAAAATTAAAAAATTGGCCTAGGTTAAATATTTCAATTTGGAAGACTAAACACTATTGGGGGGCACATATTAATTCTAAAAAAAATTAGTTTGCAAAAAAAAAAATAGCTCAAAACTGACTCTATCTTTGACTTTGGCAATCACCATATTTAATTATTTTAAACCATCAATAATTTTATAAGAGTTAATATATAGTATTAATATTGGTTTTAGGTTAAAATGAGAGTGATTGACAGAGTCATTTAAAAAAAAAAAAAAAAAAAAAAAAAATCCTTCTTATACCTCCGTGTTCTCGACTCGGACATCACGTGCACACTGTCCGAGTTGGGACCACGCACATCATTTTTTTAAAAATTCGTAAAAAATATAAACAATTGGCCTAGGTTAAATATTTCAATTTGGAGAAGTAAACACTAATGGGGGGCACATATTAATGCTAAAAATAATTCACTTTCATCAATAAAACACTTCGAAAAATCACTCGATATTTAGCCGTGGCAAACACCCATTTCCAGCTTTTCCATGGCTTTATCTCACATATGGTACAATTATAGTTGTAAGAACTATGCAATCATTCACTTTTTAATTGGTTTTTCCAGTACACTTAATTTGCATGAATTTTCAAAAACTGTCCGAGTCGAGAACACGGCATAATTTTTTTTCGCGGGTACCCGAAGCGAGTCCATTCTTGTTTAGGCACTCCGTATTATCACTGATTTTATGCCAATATGGCTATATTACATAACAAAACTTATTACAAGTTGATCACGCCTTATTCGTGGTCATGGCACAATATATCCTGATGCCGAAAATTAAGATCGCGACCTCTTAAAATCGAAATTCTTACCTTGTTTACAAGCGAAGCGTTGGCGGGTAGGTTTGCAAATGGCGTCTAGTTAGGACCGCCTTCCCTCATACGTCATAGCTCTGACGTCATCCTAGGCTCGATCGTTCATTGGTTAATCAAGACTGTCCGGGTCGAGACCTTGTCCGGGTCGTGACCACATCACCCTATTAGAGCATCACGTTGATAGCGAAACATTAGCTATCTCAGCGATTCACATAAAAAACATACGTAGTCCGCCGGCTCGGAAGTTACAAGTTTCCGGCGCAGGTTAACAGGTCAACCGCTTCCCATGGAAGGTGTTATGAATAGTTGACAAGATACAAAACGATGACATTTTCAAACAAACTTAAACCAGGCTATTGCAGGCATTGCATAGCGTGATCTAGATTTGTCTTGGTCACGTAGGACGCTCCTAATTCGCCAATGACCTCACAGGTCATGGATTCTATTTACAGATATATATAATAATCTGTTCAAATAATGTTATTTATTACATTAGGCTCGGTCAGCTACCATTCAAGCCTTGAATAACAAAAGTTACTTTAAGCATGGTTTCTTAGGAGTGTGCTCGTAACATATATTTAGATATAATCATAACAAGTGATTAAATGTATAAAAAAGTTGTTACATACCCTTTTTGGACATATTCATAAACAAAGATAAATGCATGGAAAATATATATCCATGTTTGATAATAATGATAATTGGGTACCAAAAAAATCAAAAAGGTAAAAATCAAAAGGTTAACATGTATACATGAAGATTATGGTAATAGGTAACCTGATTAAGAATAGCGGTTACTGGTAGATTATGGTAATAGGTAACCTGATTAAGAATAGCGGTTACTGTGTAAACACAAACATGATCATGGATAATTGTTAAAGAGTACTTGTCACTCCTTATAATAGATAAATATAATTGTACAATTGTATAATAGTATAAGTGTGCACAGATTAATACATAGGGCTGGTATATTTTATTAGGTGCCCAAGAAATACTTTTAGGAGTATATTAATATCTACAGTGGTCCCCCCGTATTCGCGGGGGATGCGTACCAGACCCCCCCGCGAATGTTTGGAACCCCCCCTCTAAAAATGCTCATAAACTCCTATCCTAAACATGTAAACACCAAAGTATCCCTAAAAAAAACCATCCTTCATCAAATATACATAAAATATCCTATTATGGTTCATATTAATCTTTGAAATATTATTAATACTGTTTTAAAGTAAATCTTACATTTTATGTTTATACATAAATACATACTATGTACGTACTGAATGACTTAGTTACGTATGTGAAAATAATTCAGTCCCCCCATAAGTATTCAGTCATGCACGTTTTCTTTCATACTGTTACTATTTGAGACATCCATTTTCTTTTTACAAGGGAGCACTTGCATTGAAATCACAAATACCAAATGTCTACTTAAAGTATTATCCTACATCAAATATACCATTGAATTGGTATTATTAATATCATTTTAAAGTAATCTTATACATTTTACCATTAGAAATATATAAACAGCCAATAGCACAGAGAGAGAGAGAGTAAGAGAGAGAGAGAGAGAGAGAGAGAGAGGGTGTCCTTATTTAAAAGAGTGAAATGGATAGATTATTGTACTTCTTTAAAATACTATCACATGTGAATTTTGAGATTAGTTATATTATTATTATGTGAAAATATTAATAAACATACACATGTACCATAGAAATTATCTCATATATATCAGCAAAAGAGAAAGAGATGGCAACACTGGATTTGACAGTTGGAACCCAGCCAACAAAGCTGGCTACGTAACAAGACACGGGGTTACATAATTCTTTTTTATTTATAAACTAAAATCTTGCTAATTCACTTAGTATTTTCTTTAATGAATTTATATTATTGCTGTTTACATTAACATTGATATTTGAAAATTAGTAAATCATCATCCAAAAAAAATACATCTCTTTAAGAGAGAGAGAGAGAGAGAGAGAGAGAGATATTATCATAGTACGTATTTGTAAAATACTTTCACATATGATTTTTGTAATTACAGTTATTATTATTATTATTATTATTATTATTATTTGAAAATATTAATAAACATATTACGCATATATGTACCATAAAAATCTCTCATCTCAGTAAAAGAGAGAGAGAGAGAGGGGTGGAAATTTCATGCCCACTTGATGACAGCAACAAATCAGCTCCTTCCCCCTCCGGTCACTTGATACGTATATCTGAGTTTTTTTTTTAGAAAGAATCTGACTGGGATTTCCTTCATTCTTCCATAATTTTTTAAATTTATAAGCTAAAATCTTACTAATTCACTGTGGTATTTTCTTTAATGAATTGATATTATTGCTGATAAATATAAATTAATAATTTATTTGAAAATAGTAAATCATTTATTTATCATACAAAAAAAAACATACATCTTTGTAGTAGAGAGAGAGAGAATTATTATTTTTATTATGTGATATTTAAATTTATTAAACTTACTAAAATCTACAGTATTAATCAAATTATATTGAAAATTATAAATTATTTTTGTATCATAAAAATGTATTAATCATGAAAATAATCATCAAAATACACCAATTAGTGATTATTTTCGTTGGAAAATTCCGTGAATGGGCGAGTCCGTTCGCGAATAATTTCTAGATAGGTTCCAAAGAAAAATCCGCGAATGTGTGAGTCCGCGAATCCGGAGAACGCGAATACGGGGGGTCCACTGTATATATATTGGGCTACAATATTTTATTAGGTGCCCGAGAGATACTTTAACTGTTCAAATGCAAAGGCGTGAGTCTTTCTTGTCCTACATTTTGCCAGCGTACAGACCACTTTTCACACACAACACAATTCCAGACAATTTTCCTAGGCACCAAATGAAATGGCCAGTTTCAGGCGGCCCTGAATGTATACGCCTTGAGCGCAACAGGTACGTCATCTGGACGCGGCAACACGTTTCCTTGAAGATCCTTCTGTGTACGCCTCAGCCTACGCCAAGCAAAGATGTTAACGGCGATAACCATTATTACCGTCACGCTAAACACGGCCAGCAGCACGTAGTAACGAAGATTTTCTCACCCTGCATAAGTCGGTGAACGCGTGGTTCATCTCAGCCAGTTTGCGTCAAACGATGAGCCACCCCGCGCGTTGTATGGGAGAGGTAGTGATGGGATAATTGCAGTCGCCCAGGTATAGTTCGCAAAATACGTCTTCTCACGTATTATCGTGTTGACCCCTCTGACGGTGTAGTTTGTAGATGTCCCTGTACAGCCATCAGCTGCTACAAAGACTTGGGAATGGGCGGTGGTCCCGTCCGGGCATTCGACTTGAAAACCGTCTTTGTCGTATCGGATCCCAGGAGACCTTATTCATTCTGTAATTTGAACTTATTACTGTAAAAGGGATAAAGTTCTTCAGACAACCTTCGTGTGTATGAGAGAGAGAGCCGTTTAGCACTATGCCTAACTCACATGAATCCATTGATATAGAATAGAATTCAAAAGAGTCAGCTGTACAAACTTTATTATTCATGGCTTCTGAACAGTGAGTGAGTTTAGCTAAGTCTTTAATGACTGTAAATGATTTCCTATCAGGAGAAATCAGAACATGTCCCGTCAAATTGGATATTACTGGACTTGAGTTATTCGTCATGAAAGTTGGAAACGGTGCTATTTTGTATGATTGCCAAGCATCGGAAGAATCAAAAGGAATAGTGATCATAATCCTATAATTTTCAACGCTGACTGATATTAGGCTATAATAAAACTCTACTTTATGTGCGTCTAATAAAGGAATATAAACCTAGTTTTCTCCCGTCCATAGTTGTTCTCTTCTAAAGTTAAAGTCAGATCCTTAATAGGCATAAGGTGTGGAGATAACACACCTTTTGTTGCTAACGTAATAGCTTCTACATAGTCCTTTGATTTCTCAATAAAATGTGATATTTTAATACGGATATGATCTATTTTCGAACTATAATAAGCTAACGTAGCCAGCAAGTGTTGAACTTCCATAATCTGATCGATATTACTAGAATGTTCGTTCACCAAACTCATTATTTGATTGATTGAGGATAACTGGCTGCGAAGTTCGGACAAAGCTAATTCGTTTTTGTGTTGCAAAAAATCAATTCTTTTATTTTGATTATTTATCTTAAGGCGATTTGAAATTCCTAAGCCCAGACTCGCAACAGATCCTAAGATGTTTAGTCCAGCCAAAATAAGCGGGTTTGCGGACGTTCGCAGAGTATTGTGCCGCACAGACCACATCAGCAAGTTCCTCTGCCTCAGCGGTTTTATTTTGCACATCGTAAGATAACATTTCCGCGACGCTTAGGGTTTGAGCTAGCGAAATCTCTGAGTTAGCATGAAAATGACGTTGGTGCATGTCCCTCAACGAAACAGCAAACCTCACAGGTCATTCTTTAGGTTAAGGACGCTCATCTTCAGGCAAAAAGATAGCTTGCATATCCACTTCTATGACTATATTACTTGATACAATAAAAATGTCTGGGTTCTTTCGATAATCGAGCCATGATTAAATTCTATTTCTTTCATCTTAGTGCTCTTTCCATAAAACAAAGATGTCTGAACACACAATATCACTCCTAACAATAACAGATTCATTTTGGAAACCTGCAATGAGTAAAATATATGTAATAACTCATGTTAAAGAATATGTTTACATACAAATAAATATATATTATATATATATATATAATATATATATATATTATATCTATATATATATATATATATATATAGTATATATATACAAATTATTATACAAGTTTCATAATATCAACCATTTTTTTCCATCACTCCATCTACCTTTCTTTAGATTCTGATATGTGCCAATGGAACTATTCTCATATCAGTGGGTTGGGATACATTTTGAACCCTAAATCTATTGGCCATTAATGTTTTTCTAAAATGTTAAACGGGCCTTCAAACTTAGGTGTCAGTTTGTAATTTAGACCTTTACGTACGTATACTTGTATGTATACCTTATCGCCCACGGCATATGTTCTAGTTGGCTTAGCTATTTTATCATGATTTCTTTTCATTATAATTTGTGCTTCTTCTAGATTCTTACGAAGTATATTTATCGACTTATGCTTGCATCCATCACATCCTTTAGAGGATTTGATAAATTAATTGTAGGCGTTAATACATGGAAAGGTGTTCTAGCTGGGATCCGTAACAGTGCCTCGTGCTTGGTGTCATTTTAATAGAGACATGATATGAGTGATCAAGTGTGCTTAGTACCGCAGGTATGGCAATGTCCCACCCCGTTGGGGTCTGCCCCCCCTAAGGTGACCCTTAAAATGTTTAAACCTTACGATTTGCCCTTTCCACCAGCCCATTAGACTCTGGGTGATAGATCATGGTATTGGTATTGATTTTCTTTATGCAAAGGAATTCGCACAAGGGATTAAGGAATGATTATTGAACTCCCCGCTAGAGTCAAGATATTGATTGGTGTGGGAATTCTTCCCATGTTTACAAATGTAGCACTCGTAAAACTTTCTAGCGCACTCGACTGCGGTTTTTGTTTTAAGCACTATCAGTTCTGTATATCGAGTCAAGGCATCTATGATTACTAGGAGTGCTTATTTCCTCTGTCTGACTCGTAAAACCCTGTTAATAAATCTAAGTGTACTCTTTCAAAGGGTTGATTTGGCACGGAGTAAGCCCTAGCTTGACAGTGTCTTCGTGTGCCCTTTGTATTCTTGACAAGTGCGACAATTTGCTATGTGCTTTTTTATATCTGTAAGCATCGTATGCCAATAAAATAAAGATTTGGCTATTTTCTGTGACATTATGGAAAACCCGGGTGTCCATGCAGTGGATTTTCATGCAACCATTTTGAAGGACAGTGGGTATGAGTGAGATAGGTACCACCACCTGGTTGTTATTCAACTGTGGTGTGTTGCGGGTTTTCCTCGTCACGGATCTACCACAGGATATTATCTTTGATTATATAACTTTTCTGCTGCTTATACTTTATATATTCCTTTTCCTCACCTTCGATTTCCGTTTAACGCATTTATGATTTTTTCTATTTGCTGATCTTTTCTTTGTTCCGTCTGTAATAGTTCAGCACTCCAGCCCAGATCTTCCTGTTCAGATATAGTTTTAACAATGGGCGTGGAGGTTGAGATATCTATTAATTCAGCTAATGGCTCGGTACAAGATGAAGAGGGGTTGCGTGATAATGCGTCAGCAATGATATTTGCTCTCCCAGGTAAATACCCGATCCTCGCGCCAAAGTCTTGGATGATCATGTGCCACCGAGTTTGCTTAGGGCTGTGACTAAAGCCTTTTAAAAGAAGTCAGTTAGGGGATTCATGATCAGTGAGAACCTTGACGGGATACCAAAAGTTATATTATGAACTTAAAATGCACTAGTGAATTAACAATAGCGAGCCCTTCCTTGTCTATTACTGCATATTTACTTTCGGAAGGTCTCAGTTTTACGTGAAATAAAAGCTATAGGGAAAAACTCTTTTATCATATTGTTGAAGCAATACCCCACCTACTCCTAGATCTGAGGCGTCTGTTGCTATAAAGAATTCCTTACCGAAGTCAGGAAATTTCAAGATAGGAGAACTACACAGTTCATCTTTCAATTTATTGAACGCCTGTTGATGATTTTCAGACCATATGAAATCTACGCCCATTTTTTATAAGATCGGTTAGGGGAGCGGCTATGATGGAGTAGTTCCTAATGAACCTCCTGTAATACCCGCCACACTCTAGAAATTGCTGTATTCCCTTGACGTTTGTAGGTATCGGAAAGTTACGGATAGCTGATACCTTATCATGGACTACTTTAAGACCTTGACTAGACACCGTGAAACCTAAATAGACTAGTTCTGTTTTAAAAAATTCACACTTACTTATCTTTACCCTTAGGTTATGCTGCCTTAGTCTTTGTAGCACTAACTCTAATTTGCGTAGATGTTCTTCTAAAGGTATTAGAAAAGAGATTACTAGGTCGTCCATATAGGCATGTAGGATATCTCCTAACAAGTCTCCAAACACAATGTTTATCATTCTAGTAAAAGTTATAGGAGCACAACGTAAACCAAAAGGCATACGCAAAAATTCATAATGTCCCCTGGCTGTGCTGAAGGCAGTGTATGGGATACTCTCTTCTTCCAACTGAATCTGATGGAAGCCTTTTAGTAAGTCCAAACTGGTAAAATATTTGTTCTGACCTAGTAGAGATAGAATATTGTCAGTACATGGCACTGGGAATCGGTCAGGGATTGTTTCCTCATTTAAGCGAAGAAAATCGACGCATATCCGCCAAGTTCGATCTTTTTTCGGTTCTACTATTAACAGAAATTATAAGGGCTGTTTGATTTTTCCTAATGACTCCTTCTTTTAGCATTTACCTACTTCCTCAGTTATCTCATTCTGAAATTTCATAGGAAGTCTGTACGAAGGTACATAGATTACTTTCGCTTGTCCTTAGCCTTATTTGATGCTCGATGACATCCGTTTTTTCCTAAGGTTCTATCCGTAGTGGAAAAAAGGATTTTGACGTAAGGAAAAATCTATTTCTGGGCGATTGGTCGTGTCGCCAGCGAAATATCCTTTAATCCATTATTTCTAAAAATAAATGTACTAACACATACCAGAGAAATAAATAAAATAAAGAAAAGGTCAGTACAACTGACTCGCTCACGCCTCCAAGAGGGTGTCGGTATGAACACTATGGCGAGTGAGACCACTACCACGAACCGCTTGCCAATAGAAATCTCCCACTACAAAATCCCCACAAGATGGGGAGCCGACCCACAGAGTGGGCAGCAACTACTACTACTCCATCCCATGCTGCCGACTGCTGCCGCCTCTGGTGGCCATCCTGAAGTTAGCAGACAATCTTGAGCGATGGGATGGGCAGGGCGGGATTTCGCTAGTGACACGAACCAATCGCCCCAGAAATAGATTTTTCCTTTCGTCAAAATCCCTATTTTCTGGGCTCAGTTCGTGTCGCTGCGCGAAGAAATAGTCCACCAAGAAATAGCACAAGATTGTAAAAGAAATAATAAAACCAAAGAGAACAAAAAGGGTCTCAAATAAAAGATAACATAAAATAAAGAAATATAATTGCTAATAGATATACATATACACAATGAGTACAAACATAGAAATATTACTTAAATTAACTAACGCTAAATAATATTTCTTAAATTAACTTAAATTTAACATATATACAGGGCTTACATGGAATATATGTCGAAATCAGTATCTGTGTATAGATATTATGTACAAAGGACTGAAAGCAATTATAACAATAAATTGAATAGAACAAACTTCAATAATAACATAAAAAGGGAATGTATATGACTTAATATACAAAACCCGTAACCATTGTAAATACGATGTGTCCCCTAGCATAAAATAAGGGGATCACATCCAAGAGATCATTATATCAATCAATTGTGAGTGACCCTAGCAAAAAAATAAGGGGCACCCACTATACCATCATAGAGCAGCTAAGACTCAAGGTAAACGTAGATGAACATGGCAGGTATAGACGAACTGTTGGACGAGATAGGTAGAAAGGAGGACTGGATCTTCTACTAAAGATTAAGCAGAGTCGGGGGAAACTATGTTACCCGCCGCAACTGCTGAAAATTTCAGAGCTTCCAAGGACTTTAAGTAATGACGCTTAAATACTGTCGGCGATTTCCATCCAGTATATTTTTTCAACTCATCGAAATTCATATGTTGGAAATAGTTAATTGAGGTGGCTACTGCCCTGACATCATGTGCTTTAGGGAAGGAGTCAGGATTGGCTTGCTTAATAAAGTACAGGATCTGCTGCCTGATGCCTTTAATAGATAAAGTAACCACCTTTTCTCTCTTAAAGAGAGGACACCCGATGAGGATGAGGAGGTCCTGGACAGAAAGGCTCGTAAGGTCGATACTGGGCAAGAAGATATACTTGTGGAAGGGGTACAACCTTCCATGGTTCCCACCTCATCAAAGGATCTTCATTCTTTGCTATAAAACTAACGTTTCCGAGAAAGTAGCACTTCCCCTGTGGGGAAGAAATTTAACATGATCCGGATCCCTGGATAATGCCGACAGTTCTGAAATTCTAGCTCCTGAAGCCAAGCTTAATAAAAATAGAGTTTTTCTTAAGAGCATTATAAATGAACATGTGTCATTATCAGTTTCTGAAGCCAGTTTTAGAACATCATTTAAGAACCATGATACTGACGTAGGCCTTACAGAAGGTCTAAGTCTAGCACAAGCCTTGGGAATAGACGAGAAAGTAGGAGTCTGTCAAGTCTATGCTGAAACCAAATTGAAAAACTCTTTTTCAAGGCTGACTTGTTTGTCGTAATAGTGCTAGCTGCTAAGCCTTTTTCAAATAAAGATCTGAAAAAGGATATAGCTGAATTGATTGTCATGATTCTAATATCTGATTCTCTCAGGAAGGTTGCTAACTTTTTGACTGCAGCATCATACTGTCTCAAAGTGAATCTCTTTTATCAGATTCCAAGAAGAGAATATTTTGAGGATCAATATTCGCATCTCTTTTAGCTGCAAACTCCATGAAATCCATAAAGTTAGGGTTTTGAGAATTCCTGAGGAAGCGAACACAGTCTTCGTTTGCACTGACTGGGAGAGCCTGGAGGGATTGGGAATTCGAAGAGGACGAAGACCCAGTTCCAGAATTAGAGAGGGTACCAATTGCTCTTCGGCCAGTCTGGGGCGTACTAGAGCCACTGACCCTTGAACGTCCTGAGTTTGTTCAGCACCTTCAGGAGAAGATTCACTGGAGGGAAGACATAATCTTCTCACCAGTGTTCCAGTCTAGGGCCAGGGCGTCCGTGGCATAGGCCAGAGGGTCCAGGTTGGGGGCCACATAACATGGGAGTTTGTGGTTCGCTTGGGATGCGAAGAGATCCACTTGCAGACCTGGAACTCTCTGAAGAATCCACTGGAACGAACTGTTGTCCAGTGACCATTCCGACTCCAGAGGAACTGATCGGGATAGAGCATCTGCTATGACGTTCTCACTCCAGCTATATGGGTGGAGGAGAGGTGCCAACTGAACTTGTCGCCAGGGAGAAGATGGCTACCATGTTACATGATTTAGATGACGTGATTTGGAGCCTCCCCTGTTTATACAATGGACAATAACACTGCGCTATCTAAGACTAGCTTTATGTGGGAGTTCTTTGGCGACGTAACCTTTTTAGAGTCAAGAACACCGCCATTGCTTCCCAGTACGTTTATGTGAAGCTGACGGAACTGGGTGACCAAGTTCCTTGAACCTTCTTGAAACTGAGAATATCCTCCCCAACCGCTTAACGAAGCGTCTGTGTGGATGGTAATCCCCGGAGGAGGAAACTGAAGGGGTACTGATATTGACAAGTTCTTG
>NC_087212.1:24278387-24355160 GCF_015104395.2 Macrobrachium nipponense | reverse complement strand
ATTTAACTTTTCTCCAGGCCAGCACGGGCCTTTGTGTAAATAAATAGTTTTAAAGTAACGAGCTGAGTTTTCTGGCGACCTTCCCTCTAAAGAAAGTAATAATAACTATCAGTTTACGGTAAGTTAAAGCAATTCCCTCTTGAAATCCCTAAATTACTTCCGTTTACGTATCTAGCTCTTCTCAGGCCCTATATTCTAACAATATATACATATATATATATATATCTATATATGTATTATGTGTTGTTGTGTTGTGTGTGTGTGTGTATGTATGTTATATATATATATATATATATATTATATATCTATATATATAGTATATATATATATATATATTAGCATATAACTATTATATATATATATATATATATTATACTATATAGATATATATTATATATATATATATATATATATATATAATATGTTTAGTGTGTGTTTTGTGTGTGTGTATATTAGATATATATCGATATATATATATATATATATATATATGATATATATATATATATAGTATATATATTATATATATTATATATATATATATATATACAGTGGTACCTTGAGATACGAGCGTCCTGTGATACGAGTGCTTTTGAGACCCGAGGTGGAATTTCGGTCCCCAAATTTTGCCTTGAGACCCGAGTGGAATTCCGGTCCAAATGCTGAGACCGACTGTGTCCCGAGATCCGAGGTGGTTCGGGGACGCCACCGCTAGTTGGCGTTCGCGGGCAGCATCAGCTGGGCAGAATCCCACGAGCTCACTCGCCACGTGTGGCCGACAGATTTAAGTTGTGTGTGAGCTGTACTCGTGTTTTCGCTGTTTTTTCACGAATTAGTGAACTTTTTTACCTACCATCATGGGGCCAAAGAAAGTACGTGCGGAAAGGGAGTGGCGAAAAGAAGAAGAGAATGCTGCGATAGAGGTAAAGCGAGAAATAATAGAAAAAACATGAGCGTGGTGTACGAGTGATGGAACTGGCCCGGTGTATGAGCGTAGCACATCGACCATTTGTACCATTCTAAAGCAAAAGGATGCCATCAAAGTGCAAAAACAGCTAAAGGAACTACAATTCTGTCGCAATTAAGGACAAATGTCCATGAAGAAATGGAGAAGCTGCTCTTGGTATGGTTTGAAAGAGAAGGAACTAGCGGGAGATACAGTGACGGAGAGTATAATTTGCGAAAAGGCTTGCGTTATTTACGCAGATTTGAAGAAGGAAGAGGCATCAACTTCAGAAGGGGGAGCAGAAGACACGTTTAAGGCAAGTCGTGGGTGGTTCGATAATTTTAAGAAGAGAAGTGGCATTCATTCGGTGGTGAGGCATGGTGAAGCTGCGAGTGCCAATGTAAAGGGAGCTGAAAGGTACATCGTCGAGTTCGCTGAGCTTATTGAGGAGGAAGGCTACATCCCGCAACAAGTCTTTAACTGCGATGAGACGGGATTATTTTGGAAAAAAAATGCCACGGAGGACATACATCACCGAAGAGGAGACGAAGATGCCAGGCCATAAACCCATGAAGGACCGTCTGACCCTTGCATTGTGTGCAAATGCTAGTGGTGACTGTAAAGTAAAGCCACTGCTAGTCTACCATTCTGAAAATCCTCGAGCGTTCAAGTCACACAAAATTCTGAAAGAAAAACTGCACGTAATGTGGCGCGCATGAATGCAAGGGCATGGGTTACGCGGCAGTTCTTTACAGATTGGGTAAACCTCGTCTTCGGTCCTTCAGTGAAGGAATATCTTCAAAAGAATAACCTCCCACTGAAGCCTTATTAATTTTGGATAATGCTCCGGCCCACCCACCTGGTCTTCAAGATGACATTCTCGAGGAGTTCCAGTTTGTGAAAGTCCTCTACCTCCCACCCAACACGACTTCCATCCTGCAACCAATGGATCAGCAGGTCATTGCAAATTTTTAAAAAGCTTTTCACAAAGCACTTGTTCCGCCGATGCTTTGAGGTGACAGAGAACACCAAGCTTACCCTTCGAGAGTTTTGGAAAGAGCTTACAATATCGTCGTATGTTTACGTATCATTGACTCGGCATGGCAAGAGGTAACGAGACGAACCTTGAACTCGGCGTGGAAAAAGCTATGGCCTGATGCTGTTTCAGAGAGGGACTTCGAAGGTTCGTACCCCAAGCAACGGTGGAGGAGATTGTGTCCCTCGGAAAGTCGATGGGTCTGGAGGTAGATGAGGGCGACGTCAACGAACTCGTCGAGGAACATGAGGAGGAACTCTCAATTGAGGAGTTGAAGGAGCTGCAGGTGATGCAACATACGAAGGGCCCTGCAAGAGATTAGCAGCTGTAGCGAGGGGGAGGAAGAGCCAGAGGAAGTGATTCCTACAAGTCAAATTAAAGACATGTTAGCAATGTGGGAAACACTTTCGAGTTTCATTGAACAGAAACATCCAGAAAAAGTTTCGACTAGTCGTGCTTCAGCGTTATTTAATGACACTTGTTTGACTCATTTCCGGAACATTCTAAAAGGGAGGCAGAAGCAAAGCTCTTTGTTTGGATAAATTTGTTAAAGAGAAGCGCAAATGAAAGTGCCGAAAGTGATTCTAAAAGGCAGAAAACAAAACAAGTGCTGATTAAACTTACGTATCGCTTAGGTTAAGTTTTAAGTTTAAAGTGCATTTAGTATTTTTTCAAATTTAAGTTAAGGAAAGTGCAAATTTTTATTAAAGTTAAGGAAATGCAGTTTTAGTTTACATTTTAATGTTATCATTTTGTGTTCGAAAAAATGCTGTTTACGTAACGGGACTAGCCCCTCCCTGCTCCCTCCTCCTCCTCCTCCGCCACTCGACTCCGTTAGCCAGCCGCACTCGCCTGTCAGCAAGGTAAGATTACGTGTTCTTAACTTTTTGTTGTGTTACGTAACTTTGTTATTCATTGCTAAATTTTAGTTTTAGTTTACATTTTAATGTTCATTTTTCATTTTCTGTTAGGAAAATTCCTGTTTACGTAACGGGACTAATGTAGCCGTCCACCCCTCCCCCTCCGTCACTCGCCTCCCTTAGCCGCCCGCACGCGACTGTCACCAGTTGATTAAATTAACTTTTTCTTTTCTTTATTTTACTTTAATTCTATTCATTACTAAATATATTACTGTATAATTTTTTTGTACTATATTTCTACATTTATATGTGTGTTTTCTTCATTATTTACGATGGTTTGGGGGTATATTTCATAGGTCTGGAACGGATTAAATACATTTCAGTTAATTTAAATGGAAAAATTGATTTGAGATACGAGTTTTTCGAGTTCCGAGCCCGGTTCCGGAACGAATTAATCTCGTATCTCAAGGTACCACTGTATATATATATATATATATACATACATACATATATATATATATTATATATATATATATATATGTATATACATGTGTGTGTGTGTGTGTATAATTATATATATATATATATATAATGAAAATTGATCTACTAAAAAAACTGTTAAAGAGTACAACAAAATACACATAAAAACTGTTCTCCCCACTCTGGAAGAAAGAATAAGTGTAATAAAATTGTAAAAAAAAAAATCATAGCAAATGTTAAACATATCAATTCATAAGTATATATCAAATTAAGAATGCATTAAATCATAAGCATAATAAATGAATACTCAGAATACAATATCTGAAAAAAATGTTAGTACTATTAGTAATTATATTATTAGTATTATTGGCACAGTTACGATTGTTATTCCCTGAATCACCACGGTTCGTGAAATGGAACTGGGATACTACTGCATCTGTCTGATGTTGGTCTTAAATTGTATGAGCTATCTCTGACAGTGTTGAGTAATTCGTTAATCTGCTCAGGATGGATAGCACCAAGAGGTTTGAATGCCTCTCCAGTGCTACTGTTTTGGGAACATCCAGTTTGGCTTGAACTAGTTGTCTTCAGTATCCTGTTATCACCATAGAAGTCTCCCTTCGGGAAAACTTCACCTTTGCTCTCTTCATTAGAGAATGAAGGAGGTCTACTTCCAGTCCTTATTCTTGTTCCTCGAATGAAGGAGAACTAGGCTGGAGTGCAATCTACAGGAACCTACAAATATACTACGTATATTTCTCTCGTGACATGCTTCGGTTATCAGTTGCATTGGCCAAGTAGTAGGCACCAGAAGAGTTAACTGTAAGTTAACTCTTCTGATGTGTGACCGAGACGAATAGTATCTTCTCTTAATTGACCTGGAACTAGGGACGGCCTTTCAGGCCTCCCAAGAGTTACCAGTTTTGATTTTGAGATAACTAGTGGTATTGTTTACCAACAGCACCACAGCATTCGCATTATCACCGAATAGGAGGGTTTTCTTCCCTCTCATTTCGGTTAAAATGCAAATGCTCAAGTGTATCTTTTTTGCGCTTGATGGCTCTAGCTGAATACATTCCTTCATGAAATAGAGCACCAGGCAACTCAGGATGACAGCAAGTTGAGTGAGAGTGTGCAGTGAATGGCGCTGCCTCAGTCAGCACTGCTTGCTCAGTGAGATATATCGGTTTGGTATTGTTTCTCCTCTGTCGAGGATTGACTATTGATTCGAATCTCTGCCCGGCAATCACAGACTTAGGTCTCTGGTTGGTTGGAATTCTCGCATATGTGTATGCCCCTCTCTCCTGCACCGCATTTTGCTGTTGCGAGAATTTTCAGACAGATATATCTCACTAGACTCGTTATCATCTTTCTGTTTACCCCACGGTATAACAGAAGTCTTCCGCTTCATCGCACCTGCCGCTGCGATGATGCAGAATGATATTCTTCAGACAATCTGAGTTTGTCTTCTAATATACATTTTGTAATTCATAAGGTGTGCAATTATTCTTTGTACATCCCGAATTGTAAATGAATAACAGAAGACTTCTGTTCCCCGCCCTGCCAGCTCTCCTTCCAAAGTAAATAGAAACGAACTCCATGATCCAACCCACAAGAAGTGGTTCTTCAGGCAGTACAATCTCTGTGTTTTCATTACTGAAGACGCTCCACTTTCATCGCACTCCGACTTTCTCACCAAACAGCAATGAAATAGCGGTTTAGGTTTTTCAGCCTTCTGTAAAACAACAGCGATTAAAGCCGTCTTCACTGGTTGGTGTCATCGACGAGACTTTTTTTTTATGATCAGAATCTTGAGAGTTTACTTCTCTTGATTCAATTGTGAAGACGTAGGTCCGCATTCACCTTAGTCATTCACCAGTAATATAGTACAGGCAGCCCTTAGTTAACAACGGTATCAGTTAACAGCTATCCGGTTTTACGGCACTTGTCTAGCGATGCTGTTAACTGGATTTTCGCTGCTGATCTCTGGTTAGCAGCACCGATATCTGGTTAACAGCGCCAATTTCTAGTTAACAGCAGCACCAATCTCTGGTTAATGATGCCAATATTCGGTTAGCAGCGCCATTAAGTAGGTTTTTAGTGCTGTTATCGCTGATTTTCGGTTAGCAGCGATTTTCAGTTAGCAGCATTGGCTGGGAACAGAACCCCCCGCTGTTAACCAAGGGCTGCCTTATTGTTTCTCCTTAGCTGAGATTCAACTACTGATGAAAAATTTCTGTCTTGCCATCAAAGAGACCTCGGTCTCTAGAAGGCAATTGACTATCGTCTGATGTGAGCATGCCTTGAGAGAAACATCATCTCGTCTCCCAACATTGGTGGCGAATAAGATAGACGATTTGTATGGTTGTTATCAGCATAACCCTTCAAAAGGTGGGTGTCATGTTGTGACCACGTCTCAGATGCATGACAGCGCACTGAGCGCAGTCAGTCAGGATCTGTTGAAGAGTCTGAGTCCATTATGAGCTACACTGTGGATTTTATATTGGTTGAGCCAGATCAGTCATTACTTTGTCCTGTTGGCGTGCTGCTGTACCCATAAAGGATCGACACCCATCATGGAGTGTTGATGTCTTATCCGCTGCGGACTGCCATTGCAGAAGTGTCCGATGACACATCTTTCTCTGAGTCTTACGAGACCGTGAGAGACTTCTCTGCAGTTGGATAGTCCAGTGGATGGGTACATTTCATCCCTCCGAAGAATATGTCGGACAGGAAGGTAGATGAGGTCTCATTGTGACCATTTATATCTTTCTTCCTTCGGGCCTGTCCACAGGTCCTTGGAACCTTCTTTCCTTGGACCGGTGGTGGATGCTTGCAGGTTGCGTTTGTTTACCCGGCTCCTTCAAGAGGACAAGTTGCATCTCGTCTATGGTGTGCAGTTCTAAAAGTAAGAAGGATCCGAGAATGACTGGCCTCTCCACCTTCCTCACCTCATCCTTCCACTCTTCCTTCGGGTTAAGGGTGGGACTCAAACTTACACTGGCTGGTTGGGCGGGTTGATGCGGTAAGCTTACACATAGAGTTTCCTTTCTGTTTCTTATCAGAATCATAGAAGCATTCCCGCTCCTTCCTCTAGCAAGGGGAGGAAGGAGACTGACAATAATGAAAACCCTTCCCAGAACTTTGCATTAATTCCTCCGACTCTAAATATTCTTCCCAGCCCATTTTCGGATGAGTTACGATTCCTCACTTATTTCGAAAAGGGCCAGAAGTCTGACTCTTGATCATGCAGCTCCTATACTTCGATAAAGTTGTCAGAGGCAGGGCACTCCTCCTCGCTCTTACAACCAGGAGGAATAGCCCAGGCGTGCAGAACTCAGTCAGTTCTAGAGGCTCACTCATATTCCTGGGCCGAAAGGCAAAGTGGAGTGTTTACATCTGGGCAGGCGGGCCCACCCACCTGTCACACGGTAGTTACTGCCTAACCACCTTGTTCAAGGATTTAACGGTTGTAATTCTAGCTACACCGAAAGTAATTCCTCATGTAAAGGACCTCAGGTCTGTATAGTTAGGAAAAATACAATTTACTTCCAAAAATTTTGATATTTTATAGCATTTCAGCACCTGGAGTAATGTATATTTTCATATAAGAGGAAAATATTTTGCATATGATGCAGTATTTTTGGACCTGTTGGTGTAGCTACAGCAAAGGTTGCAGGTTTTGTTGTATCATTCTGTCAGTTGATGTAATGATGCCATAAGGGCATGTAAATGTAGCGAGTCTGCAAAACATAACACAGTCTAGTAGGTCAGTCTTTTTTGGCAAGGTCATCATTTTTATTGGTCTTTTAGTAGCATTAGGAGCTTTAGATTTTTAGTCAATTGACTTCAAGATTTTACAGCTAAATTGCACTGTAGTTATGAGAATTCAGAAATAACAGTTAGACCAGAAGCAGAGATATGCTGGGATTCTCAACAAAGTGCACAGAACCACAGAGTTTTATGAATTAAAAATGTTGTTTAAATTTTATAAATTTTAATAAAGTTTTTAAATATTTATGTTCATAAGGAAAAAATACAATTTCAAATAAGTATTTGGTGCAGATTTTAAGTTTTCTGTGCATTTCCCACTCAGTGCATTGACTGCAGTTTTATTTTTGTTTCAGTATTTGTCAGCTGTGGACAATGTTGTCTGCAGTTGGGAAGGGTGTGAGTGTGACTTTGTTTTGAGTCTTTACTCATTACAATTGGTTTGTATATAATACAGTAGAATTTTTTATTGGTAAGTAGGCTTAACATGCATGTGTTACACAGATTTTTTTATAGTGTAGTCGCCGTCTCATCCTCAATGAGTTACCCTTTCCATGGTCCAATGGTCTAACCAGAGCTCCAAGGTGACCAGGCTGTCAAAGAATTCTCTTTTAGCTGGTCTTGTTGCCAGGTATTGTGTCATAATAATAAACATTATAACACTTGATGGGGTATAAATGGATTCAGGATAAGAAGGCACTTTCTCTTATCCTTAGTGAATGCTGAACCCAGTTTACCTACATCAAAAACAAGCAAGAAGAAGCTCTATGGTCAAATGCACCATCATATTGTTTACACATGACTAGAAACAGACCTTTTCTGGTCGTCAATGTGTAGTGTACTGAAACCAGTGCTCCATAATTTAAGCTCTTCACACATCTGATTTCATTACTGAGGATCATGGAAATATCTAAGTTGAAAGCTAAGTGTATGATTTTAAGTTTCAATTCAAATTTTTTAGTTTAGACTGTGGAAAGAAATGTTCCACAATTTTAAAATAATCCTTTCAGATAATGAAGTCTACAATAGCCTACTAGGCAACAGCCTTCAATCTACATTGATTCAGTGAGAATAAGTTCGCTAGACTGTAGTAATTATGGCCTGTAACCTATAACTTAGGATTATATATCCTTAAGGGTGAACTAAAATAACCTGGATTAGGTAGCAACCTGAACTAAGGTAAGCAAGGTATAATTTTGGAATTTTGACTGGAGACAACTAAATGGTCAGTTCGGCATACAAAATTTCAGATAAAAACATAATAGGGGCTCCAATACTCAACCCTGATGATGCTAAGAATCTAAGAATCCTTGGTGAGACATCTCAATTTTATTTCTTCTCCCCCATAGTAAATGTCTAATTAATGAGAGAAAAACTGTGAGACATGTAGACTTTAGAGACAGGGCATTCCTTGATACAGAATGGTGCCGGGTACCATCCTCCTTAGACATTTAAAGACCACTAACAGAAACAGTTTTATTACCCTTTACCCTTTACCAGTTCCCCCCTCCCCCCAAAAAAAATGGATCTCTACTTCCATTTTTTAATAAGACTCGAGTTGCTCACCAAGTAGCCCCATCCTTCTGAATGGCCTAATAGGTTCCAGCACATGGCCTAAATTCTAAATATTCCAGTCCCATTGGCGTGTTGCAGGATTTTCTCATGTCCTCATCTATATGGGAAGAAGTTGAAAATATCAAAATGTGAGTTTTGTGCTTTACATCTTACAAGGGTTTCAAGTTCACTGGTATTTATCCATAATCAATGACTCATTTCTGTGTTTCCTAAAATATTTACTCCTAAGTAAGGGTTCATGGTTTTTTCATTGTAAGTAGAAATTATAATTATTTACTGTTAACTATAGGTTGTCATGAATGTTCAAATGAAAGCTGTGCCATAGGGTCTTTGTTACCTATCAAATGGCTAAGCCCTTGAAGCATCCCATAAGTTGAGAGCTTAACTGTGTTCAGATTTTAGATATAAATGTTCACTATGCAGCATTTCTTTATTTTTAATACTAACTGTAAATAGTACTTGATATTTGATTATATAGTTAATTAGCAGAGGTAGGTTTTTGTTTACATTAACCTTCTATTTTATGTATTGGTATCAAGTTTCTTGATCTTACCGCTTCATACAGCTTTGTATTTTCTTGAATATTTTTTCATTTTTATTGATTATATTCGTACTATATCCACTTTGTTATCATTGACATTGGTTTGCTGTGTGTGATTTCCTGCCCTGCATTTTTTTTTAGCATTAATGATCAGTTCTGTTAGGACTTGTAAGTTTATTATGATTTCCTTAGAAAAAATTGTATAGTGTATATATATATATATATATATATATATATATATATATATATATATATATATATATATAATAAACACGTATATATAAAATTTTGTATTCATTAAGTGTATTATTTAGCTATGACTTCATTTATAACTAGCTGATCAAACCAATGCTGCCCAGGAAAACTGAATGGCAATCGATAGAATCTCTCTCTCTCTCTCTATCTCTCTCAACATGCCTCCTACTTTCTCTGTACCTTCCTCTCCCTCTCACTCTCTCCCTTTCCTGTTAAGATAGTTGCTTCAGTTACATTGCCCAACATTTTTGACATTTTATATTTCACCATCTCTCAACCCCCATTCCTGTTGGGGCTGAACTTGGACTTCAAGGGCTTTAGGAGTGTGCGTTCACCCCAGCGACCTCAAAAAATGAAAATTTTTTAATAAATTTATATTTTTCATAGCTAACAAACTCTTAACAATAGGATAATCTTTTAGTGCCAGCTGGAAACCAGTTAAAACAATAAAAGATTTTAAAGCAAGGAATCTGTGGAAGCTGGTCACTGACTAAGCTTGGGACCTCGGGACGTATCAGTCTTTCTTCAAACCCAGGATATGAGAGGGGCGGGTAGGAGTGGGCAGTAAATGTTAAGACCTCAGGTTTGTTAGCTATGAAAAATACAAATTGATTAAAAATTTGTCATTTTTCATACGCGGAGGAAACCTTTGGTCTTGACAATAGGGTAGACTTATACTTGGAGGGAGGTACAAGTACCCTGAGCTGGCTGGGGGTTGAGCCCACCTGAGCACCCTTCCTAGAAGATCAAGTTCCAAAGAAGGGGGTCTGAGCCCATGAGAGAATAGCTAAGCGAATATGTAAAAACTCAGCCTGCTAAGTTTAAACACAATGAGACATGACCAGATTCAGTGCATTCGTGGAAGGTAACAAGAACTCTTGTCTGTCCACGCAACAAACCTTGTAGGCCACAGGTTTGTCACCACTCCTAACCTCCCCTTGCTAGAGAGAGGAGTATGTGTTACTGATAAGCAGATAGATGTGTATGTTGTATAGGAAGAAGAAAGGGAAAAAGAGAAAGAAGGAGACCAGCCAAGTCACTCATTCTCTTCCACACTATCATCTTAGGTAAAATACAAACTGTCCTGCCAGAGGCACTGGATACAAATTGTCCCGCCAGAGGCACTGGATGAGCCTAACAACTTGTTGGGCAGCCAGTGCTGGATCCAAGGAAAAAGTGTCCAAGGACCTGTGGGCAATGTCCTTCAGGTGAAAGGAAGTGAACGTGGTTTGCCGAAGCCAGGAACCAGCATTCAAAATCCTATGAATAGACAAGTTCTTCTTAAATGCCAGAGAGGAACCCATTCCTCTGATGTCATGTGCTCTAGCCTGCACAGACTCAGGTGAGGAATATGCCTGATTAATCACTTCACGCAGTTAGAATGAAATTTTGTTCTTGGACAATTCCCTTCTGGACCAGCCCGTGCTAACATAAAGTCGACGACACCTAGGGCTTAGGTGACAAGTCCTTTTTAGATGGCAGCGCAGAGCTCTGACGGGACAAAGCAATAAGTCCTGTGGATCGCTGTCCACAAACTCATTCAGTGAGGGAATAGAAAATTAGGCAAATCTGTCATCATGCACCGAAGGATTGTGAGTCTTAGCCATGAATTCCAGGACAAATTCGAAGGCCACATACCCCCAACCCCTGGTGTGTTTAACATCATAACTCAGGCCATGAAGCTCTCCATTTGTCTTCAAAGAAGCCAAGGCTAACAGGAAAACTGTTTTCAGAGTCAGATTCCTGTTTGACAATTGATGTAATAGCTTGAATGGAGCTCAAGTGTAATTACTCAGGACCAGAGTAAGATTCCATGTCATAGGTTTGAGATTTCTTGGTGAATAGGATTGTTCGAAACTCCTGAACAACAACGAGATTTCCCAGGGTGAAGAGATGTCCACACCCTTCAGGTGCAGAACCAACCCCAAGGCAGCCCTGTAGCCTCTGACAACCGAGATAGAAAGACCTTTCTCATCCCTGAGAAAGATCAGGAAATCCGCTACCCGCTGAACAGAAGTTCTGAGTGGAGAGGAACCATATCAACGACACCAGTCACAGTAGACGTGCCACTTGCCCTGGTAAACTGCTGACGAAGATCTGAGATAGCTGGACATCTGGCCCCCAGCTTTGCGAGAAAAGCCTCTCGCCTGCAGGTAATGCTTGATAGTCTCCATATGTGAAGAGATAGGGACTCTACCGACAGGTGAAACCTTTCCATATGAGGTTGCGCCATGGGGGAATTTCTCTCGGAACCTCTGACAGAAGGGACAGAACGTCTGGGAACCACTCCACCCGAGGCCACAGAGGCAGCACCAAGGTCATCCTGAGATTCTGGAAGCTCATTACTCTGTTCAGGACCTGATGGATCAGGCAGAACAGAGGGAAGGCATACAGCTCGAGATTGTCTCAAGGATGCTGTAGAGCTCTTCTGCCAGAAGAAGAGGATCTGGGACCACCAAGAGGTAGGCCTCTAACTTTCTGTTGAAGGGAGTGGCAAAGAGGTCAACATGGGTCTTGTCTGCTACATCCTGATGCAGAGACCACTCTGCACCTAGGACTTGACTCTGACTTAGCTTGTCTGTCACCACATTCCTCTTCCTAGAATGTACCTAGCCATGAGCTCCACCAAGTTATCGATTACCCACTGGTGCATCTTGACTATCGATGAGTGGAGTTGGTGAAACATCAGGCCTCCCCGTTGTTTTCATAGGCCAACACCATGGTGTTGTCCGACATCAGCACGACATAGTGACCCCCTACCCTCACTCGGAACTTCCACAGACCTAGGAAAGCTGCTTTCAACTCCAACACATTGATGTGAAGCAGTGTGTCCTCCACACTCCAAATACCCGAGGCCAGGAGATCCTCAAGATAAGCATCCCAACCATCGATGAAAGTGTCTGAGAGCAGAAGTAAATCCAGAGGCGGTGAATGTAGGGGGACTCCTACTGTAAGAATCTGGTTGTCCAGCCACCAATGAAGGTCGTTTCTCACCTCTTATGACAGAGGTACTTGCTGCTGATGGGACCAGAACTCCTTCAGCCTCCAGTGCAGATTGCAAAGGTGGAGTTAACCATGAGGGACTAGCTTTTTGAGAGATGACAAGATCCCAAGAAGAACCTGCCACTGGTGAGCTGGCTGTTCATCCTGTGACAGGAAGGAGCGTGCCACCAAACTGAACTTCTACAACCTCTGGTCCGACGGAAAAACCCTTGATGCTGCCATATTTATAGACATACCCAGGTAAAGAATTCTCTGGCTGGGAGGCAGATTGAACTTATTGCCTAGAGAAGGCATGTTCTCTATCTCATACCAAATTATAGATTTTCTTTTGGTGGTTTGAAGGTGAAATGATTTATGTTACTGCTTATGGGAAGTAAGAGACATGCACTCATGTCATTCTTCATTTACCTTTACCTCATGTTTTCTGAATATGATTTACTCCATTTCACTTGATTTCTCAATACTTATACTTTTTGAAGATGACAATTAAAATGTATGAAAGACAGACATTTAAGATTAAGGCATATCCTGTGAAAATAGTTTTAGCTCACTGGTATGGTTAAAGTGTCTTATAATAATGATACTAATAGGAAGCTTTGTCTTCTTCCTCTCAACTCAATTCTTACTGGGGCCATTGTTATTAATGAGCCTTTCCCAAATGCTAGCAAGTTTGTACAGTTCAGTATTGGATACCATGCTTATATTTGCCTTTTGCTCTGATAACTTTCCTTTGAGCTTGGCAGAAATGGGACCTTTATTCTCACTAACCTATCTATGGTATTTTTTAATCCTGTAATGTTTCAGTATGGTATACTGATTTTTTCTGGTTAGGGTAAATTTGGCCCGTGGTAAGTTTGCTTCAATGGAGTCTGACTGGCTTGCGATAGATTTCATTTGTAGAGAGAAGGACTTTTCCTTCAGCAATACCTCTTAGAAATATATCAGTTGCTTTTAGATATCTACACATGGAAGAAGTAGAACTGAAAGTTGTTTGACCACTAAATTTTTTCAGCCTTCCTTTTGGAGAGATCAGTTGTATCTGTTGGCCATTGGTTCTGCAGATTCTTTCCATTCCATTTGCTTCAAATTTATAAGTCCAGAACTTTATTTTGAGCAAAGCAAGCTTTTTAAAGAATGAATTTTTCATCTCTCTTAATTTGGGATATACATACATTTTTTTCCTCATAAGTAAGCCACTGTTTCTCAACATAAACCATTTTATGAAGAGCGTTTAGTACAGAGGACATTAACTAATCTTTAGCCCCTTTGTTCACAACCTATAGCAACTGAAGGGCAACTTTTAATATAAATAAATTAGATATGGCAAAAAATTACTAATCGCCTTAACACATCTAAGTACACCATACATATAAGAGGATGCTATTAGTAATTGGAAAACCAACAGATTTTCAGGAACAAAGAATTTATTTATAAATAGGTTTGTGACAAAACATTGTAAAGAAAAAATAATATACAATGCAGAAAAAGGCATCACAGATAAAAAGTTGAAATATTTGAATAAAATCCATTAATAACAAGCCAACATCTACTTGGTGATTGTAACTTAACTATTACAATAACACATTTTATCATTACTCTGGAAATCTACAATTTAAAATTTTCATAGCGACGAATGAAAAATACATGATATTTGGACAAATAAGTTTTTAAAATCAATAGCTAAGGTAGGTAAATGAACTGCTATGTATATACTGTACTGTTACTAAGCACAGTGTTACAAAGCACATTGAGTAATCATATACACCACTAACTGGTCAAAATTGCCCAGATTCCTTATAAATATATATAGAAGGAAATTTATATCTTAGTTTTACTGATGGAGATGAAGCTGTATACTGTAGTTAGGGTATAGTTTACACTGCCCAGTTCTATTCCTCTTCATTACACTTTCCTTATTTAGAATATATGGCAGTGATCATGTACATCCTTAATAACACTGAAATACTTAAGAATATATGATTTATTTTAAATCTATTATTGTTGTCTGAATTGATAAAAGGCAGTTCATGCATCAAACATTTGCAATAAAAAAAAGGCAATGTGTGTAATCACATGAAAGGCCCTCCCATATTAAGGTTCATATTCAGAAAGTGTGCTGAAGCAATTCTGGTATCTGTTCAGGATTAGCATATTGATATCTCAATCAAAATTAGGTATGCATAGATTAACTGAATTTTCAGTAAATTATCGTGCATTTGTACGTATCTCACTCAAACACACACACGCACACAATCTTACTGATTTTATGCATATCAAAATTTAGAAACACAAAGACCAGAGAAATGTGGAATAAAACAGGGCATGGCAAATGGTATTTGTCCAATCATGATAGATAATGCATATTTCAGTGGGAAATTAGTACTTGTTTTAGGAAGCCTACACAGTAGAAGGATGGTAGGCAACTTTCAATAAAATTTATCTTGTACAAGAACTTAAGCTTCATGCATAACACATGCACATACACATTACAGCAATTGCACTTGGGCTTCAGTAAATAGTGATATACAACCATCAGCTTATTTTTTGCATTTTAAGCATTGCAAACTTTTATTATTGAACACTTTGATGTTCAAATAGCTATACAGTACCTTAAAATTCTGGAGGGTATTTTATATGAACACTAGTATCCTTCATATGAATAAGGTGAATATATGAAACTGTAGTATGCTCATTTCTTGTAATTTTTCTTTGAAACAAATGCTTTCAAGAATTTCATTACTACCTAAAATTCTTTACAGATGAGTTAAAAAATTCTTTGGTTTTAAATGTCAATATATTCTTAGTCTACATTTCAATACTACATTCCAATAAATCATATATTACAATATGTGACACCTCCAATAAAAAAATATTCACAAACTTGAGATTTAGGTACAATTATTGTGTGAGAAAGAAATTAAAACTGAAGAAGGAAAACTTAAAATCATTTTTGCAACATTCTGGTAAGTATTTGTGACTAGTGGAGTAATTTTGTTTGACTTAAAATTATGATATTAGTTTAATGCAGTCATTGGTTATTCAAGTTGTTTTCTTACTCTTTTATACATGATCATTCACAGGCCATTGGCACACTTGACTAGCTGCTATAGGATTCTACACAATTTTCCTCATCATAACAAGTAGCAACTTCAAAGTCAAATTATTCAAGTTCTTAGAGTTTTCATGGTGACACAGGTTACAGTTCTTACTCCAATGCCAGTGTGCAGAATGTTTCAAATGATGTTCGGCTGCTCCGTTAGACCCCCAATAGATGCTAGACCACCTAACCTGTACTTGAGTGGTCCTGCATCATCATAAGCTCATGATGGGCACAACACTGCAATAAGAATAATCATAACATTAGAATAAAAATTTAAACTGCATTAGTACTTATTATGAACTAGGCTACCTTACAACAAGCCTGATTTACTTGAACTAAAGGAAGTATGTCAATATAAATTCCAGTCTTTGGGGATCATCTCAGACCTATGGAAAACCAGGAATTTAAAATCCCCCCCGCAGGTAAAAAATAGCTTCACTTTTCATGAAACGGAAACTGTTCATTCCTGTTACCAGATATTAAACTAATGATTTAATGAGACCACCAAGTCACAATTCTTGACTTGCTCGGCTTGCCCAAAGGATTTATCTTCCTTATAAGAAGGTGAGAAATTAGAGCTAGGTTAATCTAGTTGGACAAATAAGGGTAAGGATGACAAGGCAAAGAGTGTTGTAGTGGGGGTCAAAGGCATGCTGCAAAACCTTTAGTGCCATCTAGTGTGCCACACAAGGAACACTTAAGTGGAACCCCCTATAGGGTGATGACCATCTGAATAAGTAGCCTATATAATGAGTAATACTGTACTCTTGTAAATATCCATTCTCGAAAAACAAACTTTATAAAGCAAAAAGAACATATCTGTGCCTCTTCACGGATATTAACAGTTTTTTTACGTGTTCTTCTATCTCTGAGGGCAAAGCTGTAAAACATCTAGAACTGACTAACCACCACCCATAGTTTTTTGCTAGCCATATTTAGATATGTGCTTATCTTGTAGGCATGTATAACTTAATCATGTGCTTAACTGAATTTGGTAGCTTACTCTTCTATTATGAAGCTGAAAATGATTCAGAAGGGACACCTAATATTGACACATTCTAGGGAAGATGGATGTATGACAGACAAGTTCGGTCACTAAGGTCGGAGTTAGTAAGAAGTGGTCTTGGCAACTCAACATTTCAAAGAATTGTTCGATCTAGGAAGACAGTCAGATTAGTCCTCTAAAGGCCTGTCCACACTACCGGGCCTGATCGGCGGACCTCCCCTCTATCGGGCACACTTGACGGGCAAATTGTCAAATTGCCCGATGGGTCTTGTAGCAAAATCACCATGGTGGTGCCCGATGGCTTGAGCTACGACCCTGGCAGACGTACGTTAACCAAATACATTTCTTTTACTGAGCCATTCTTTGCACCACATACTCTTCTTTTACTTCTTTTTCATCACACACAAAACAAATATCATGCTACACAATATCTTCTTTGCGGTAGGCACCGTGTTTATCGTATCGCATTGAACACACTACTGGCATCGTCGGGCATGCCCACCTCTTCATCGCCTCACCCGTGTGGACAACATTCACGGATAAGCCCGCCAGAATTTGCCCATCAACCCCGGAGCACGCGGATCAGGCCCGCTCGTGTAGACAGACCTTTATCTTGACATGCTAAAGCTGTTACTGTTTGGGTCTGTCTTTAGGGACCGTGGGCATCACAACACCCATCGACCATACCACATTGAAAACACTGGTTCTTGTCTGGTCAGCGAAGTTTAGCAACGACTGGATCTGGTTAGTAATTGGATAGGTGAACTCCTGGGAGTACCAGATGCTTTCGATGTCTAGGAGACATCTTTCACATCCATGGTTAGAAATGTTGAGGCTAGTCAGTACTTGATAAGTGACTTCCTAGGACTCCAGATGCTGTTGGTGTCTACCATACAAGTCTTGGACTTACGACTTCCTGTCTGATTCGCTGGGAGATCAGCAGTGTAAGCATTCCATTTTTAAGGACCCTAAAGGCTACCAAGTGCCCAGAGGCCTTTTGTGTTACCACTTACGACTTCACATCTAAACTGATCCCAAAAACTTATTTTTTGGTTCTGATTCTGCCAAGAAGTGGTGTCTAGGACCTCCATTTCTTTTGACTTTGTGTGATCAAACAGATGCACTCCACAGGCGACATTCTAGGTGAGATTTTATAAGGTCTGGGGCATTGTCTGCCCTTAGCATTCAGGAAGGATCTGTTGGACAGGTACTAAGGACACAAATGTGGTCACAGCAGACCACATTCACCCCCTTTTTACCTTTGGGATGTTGCCCATAGATCCTCGGACTCTTTGTCCTTGGGTTCTGTGGTGGCTTGAGGACAGGTAACATCTTACCTAAGGTGTACGGCTGCTAAAGGGGGGTGGGTGTGTGTGTGTTAACACCTGTTGGTTATCTTCAACTTTATTGTCCCCCGACAATATGGGTTCACCCAAGCCTATCTTTGAATAAATGATGATTCTATTTATTCAAAGACCCTGAAGTCTGGCAGTTGAACATCACACATGTTCAACATATCAGAGACATAAGCCACCTTTCTTTGATCTTGCATGACCAAGAAAGAGACCCGGATGATGTGAACTACCAGTCAGTTCAGAGATTTGCTCAGAATCCTCCCATTAAGGAGTCCCCCATATAAAAGACTGAGGGTTTTGAATATGTATAGGAGCAAATGACAAATTTTAAAATTAATTTGTATTTTTCCTAACATACAAACCTGAGGTCTTTACATAAATGGCACATTTCTAGCCACCCCTCATTCTACTTCCAGGGCCAAAAGGTAAGAGTGAATGCCTACCAACTGGATGGAGGATTCCTCCCATTCCGTTGGTAGGCAACTACCAATATGCACCTTGTTTTAAGTAAAACGGCCAGCTCCAGCTTGCAATGAAAGTTAATGCCATATGCAAAGACCTCAGATTTGTATGTTTGGAAGAATACAAATTACTTTAAAAATTTGTCATGTTTTGCAGGTCTAAGGGTTATCCCAGTGATGAACTGTAGAAAGTCTCTGTGTTCTAGACAAACAGAGCAATATCCCTTTTGCTCTCATACATGAACAGCACTTTCGTGGGAGAACAAGAAGATGAAGGTAGTTTGGTCAAACAAAAAACAAATGTAACCTTCAAATACCTACCACTTTACAGTGCTCACCCGATAACTAAGTATTGTATTGTTTGGCTCCAGTCTTCTACAGTTCTCCCTAACTGCATGCCCAGGAATACTCTCAAAAGGTTTTGTCTAGAAGTAACAAGTGGTTGCTGGAAACTTCAACCTTGACCCTAATCACAACATTTGACAGCCATCCCAGAGTGTTATTAGGTTGTCGTGATGTCCACCCTTAGTGACTTTAGCCTTAGTTATGGGAACTTAGAAAGAAAAAAAAAGCCATCCAGCTAGGAGACTCCTGGTCACTGAGCCACTCATTATAAACACTTCCTAAAGAAATCCTGTCTTAAAATAGCTGGGAAAGAAAAATCTCATTTAGAGGATACTTCTTTGCAGTCAGCCACTTTGCTTAGACCTGGTCAAGAGGCAGCTGAACACAATTGACAATGAACCAGCCATGGGCATGGATGAACATGAAGCTGGTTTTAAAGTCCAACAAAGACATAATTGACTTCATGTGAGAGCTTTTAGTAACTTTAACCAGTGTAAACAATACAGGAGGCTAAGCTTACTCTTTTTCTAAAGAAACAAGATGCTAAGAGCAACAATACACTATCACAGAAGTCTTTCCATATCATTTATTCATGAAGAAAAGACAGGCATTTAATGATTAACTGCTAAACATGCCTTGAAAAACCCTGTAGTTCAGCAATGTTCTGGTAACAGGTAATTAATGTGCCATCTAAATGAAAATCACTTTTGTAGGTTTCTAGGTAGAAGTAGTTTGGGTCAGAACATGCATATGACAGTACTGAAGTATTTTCTGACTAATGAATAATCTGGAGACCCAAGGAAAATGTACTGTTCATGAGCTTTACCAGAAATAAGTAAATAAAGCTGTTAATCCAAGTGACTAGATTTTCAATGATGAGGATTCAGTAAGACAACTCCCATCTATCACACTAGAAAGAGTAATCAGTGGTATTTCTCACATGTACAAAAGAAAAAGGAATAAGCTAAACCTGCCATAGAATGACAGCATACTTCTTTTAAAAAAGAATACTTGACTGAAGTTCACTATGTCTTGTTTTTTAATTGGTAACACTTCTTAAACCAAATGAACAATCCCATTTAAGTCATGTCTATGAGATTAGATTTCTTTACTCAGGAGTGGTTCTAATTTTTTACTTGCTATGTTGTCTAAATTTTAAAACTGGCAAGTATTAGTTTTACAAATACCATAAATCCTAAATTCTTTAATGACTCATGAATAAGCACAATACCTTCGCACAATTTTCCCTGTGTATACAAGTGTGAATGTAACTACATACACTTAATTTCAAAAACTTCAAAAAAAAAACTTAGTTCATATGCAGAACAAACCTTCTGTCTTAACAACAGGATAACTTTCCAAGCGCCAGCTGGTAACCGGTTAACACAATCAAAGACTGTAAAGCAAGGAATCTGTGAGATCTGGCAACTCCTGCACATAGAAGGTGATAGCTGGTCAGAGACCGCGCACCAGACCTTGTGACGCTCCAGTCTTTTCCTTAACCGCCTTGGGGAGTAGACGCTTGCGCTTTTGCTCTCCTTCCAAGCTGGTTGTTTTGTGCCCGGTTGGTTCCGCATATGAACAAATGACAAATTTGTAATCAATTTGTATTTTTCATAGCTAACAAATCTGAGGCCTTAATGTTTTACTGCCCACCTCTAGCTACCCTCATATCTTTTATAATAATTCCTGAGTTGGGGAAAAGACTGGAACAACACGAGGTCCGGTGTGCGGTCTCTGACTAGCTATCACCTTGTATGCGCAGGAGTTGCCAGATCTCTCAGATTCCTTGCTTTACAATCTTTGATTGTGCTAACCTCTTACCAGCTGGCACTTTGAAAGTTAGCTAACAAACCTGAGGTCTTAACAATTGGATATGAAAAATACAAATTGATTAAAAATTTGTCATTCTTGGTGCCCATTATCTACATAACCAAGATTAAGAATCATTTAATGATTGAGGTAATTACTGATATAAATTTATATCAATATTTTTACATCAGATTTCTCATTTTTGGGCTTAGAAATTAAATGGGTTATCCCCACTGTCTTGTGTAGTGTACATATTAATTTATTTACTAATACTCTCAAGACTAATTGTTCCTCACCACATCTCGATCTAAGAGGTCTCTGTAATCTCAGTGTAGTTTCCAGCTGCTGGATACAAACTTCATTTGTAATATTATCTTTCCCACCATTCCAGTCAATAATCTGCATTTTGTAGTTACACTCCATAATCTCCATTTTCTTCATAAGTGCCCCTGTCTACTTCCTATAGTGATACACTGTACAAGGGCTCATACATAATTCATAAAATTATTTATAGATGGGATAGTCTTACTATGGGAGGTAATCACTTAAGCTCCACATCAAAGCTGATGCTGCTATTTTTCTTACTGCCCTCTATAAATACTGGCTTCACAATTTAATGTGTACCTCTTCTAGGCTTCAGTTCATTTTAACCCCCCTTTCCCTCCTTCCTCATGTACTCTTATACAATTTGGGTATGAATATTCACAATTTATTTATATTTTGGAAAACTTGAACATCTCGTGACACTAATTGTTATGTTTGATACATGGTACCCACACATCTCTCCGGGAGCACCCTTTGTTCCTTTCCAACCATCATAAATTTTGATTTTGCTAACAATGACTTATAGTCCTCTCCTCTGATCTTCCATCTTTTACATCACTTCATCCAATTCTAGTCTTTAACAGTAGGTCATCTACATACAGCATGACCAAGAAGCCTCCCCTTCTGCACTCCTTTGTACAGAGTCCATCCTGGATGGAGGCCAACATTTATCTCAAATTATTCTGATATACCTGTCCATCTTTACTCAACAAATTTGTGTTATGGTCCAGTGACATTACTATAGCAGATTCACATCAACCTTGCATCTGATGTCTAGGGCTCTCCCTTACAATGCTCCTGATTGGCTGTTGATAAGCCAATCACAGGGCTGCAAACTTCAAGTCTCTCTCGAGAGTTCACATAGGCAGGATGTGTGTTCCACCTCTCCTGAGGGATACTTTTGAAAGACATATCCCTCAGGAGAGGTGGAACATACATCCTGCCTATGTGAACCCTTGAGATAGACTGAAAATTTGCACCCTTGTTATTAACTTTTCAACAGCCAATCAGGAGCATCGTAAGGGACTGGCCTAGACATGAGATGCACGGTTGACGTGAATCTACTATAGCTCAATGAGTTTCTGTGCTACCCTCTGAATTGTAATGTATTGTGTATTATTTCTGTCATAATTTTATTCTTGCGTTTCTTGTCTTTTTTTTTAGGTTCCTATACATTTTGTTCATATCACCTTTAACTAGTTCTCCAACTTGTGTTTTTTTTAGAAAAGTGTCTTGTATTTTCTTACAGTCTGGGGCTCTTCCACAAGCACTCACTGTCTTCAAATACTCCCAAAACCAACTGTCTTCCAATGAACCAATTTATGTCCCATAGTATACCCTCTGGAATTTAGAATTCATTAAGTTCCCTACATCTTTACTTTTGTCGCTTAGACGTGGGTTCTGTCTACCTTTTTCAAAATAGGAAATAAAAAAAAAAAGTCATAACTCTCAGGGCCACATAAGGAAACGTAGGACTGGCCACATAATAGGGAACTTGATGATTTGAAAATTTCTTTAAAATTCCACAGAAATAACAACCATATTGCAAATTTCAGTCCTCTGCAGTATTCAAACCAGAACAACATGAACTATCTTGACCCCCATAAAGCAAGCCACATAAAAAACTAAATAGTAGCTTAAAAATGTTCTTGAAAAATCCAGTTAGATGGTGATCTGTAGAAAATAAAAACATAAGCATTGTTTGGTACTAATATGTTAATTCAACATAAAACTCCAAATAACATGGCTCACCCTCGTTCAAAAAACCTCAAGATCTTTTAAGAATTCTACCACAGTTGTAAATCTTTTATCTTGAACATCAAAACCCCATTAATCATATACAGGCAGTCCCCCGGGTTATGATGGGGGTTCCGTTCTTGAGACACGTCGTAAGCCAAAAATCGTCGTAAGCCGGAACATCATCAAACATTTTAAGAAAACCTTACTTTTAATACTTTGGGTGCATTGAATACTATGTAAACTGCATTCTTATTGCACTTTTCATCAAAAAATAACCTTCAAATATTGATTATTTTGCATTTTTGGTGTCATATTTCATCTGCCAGATCAGTGTTGTAGGCATCGTAACCCTGGAACATGCGTCGTAACCCTGGAAATAATTTCTGATGAATATAATTGAAAAGCGTCTTAACCTCAGAACGTTGTAAGCCGAACCCGTCATAACCCGGGGACTGCCTGTAGTATAGCCTTATTTCTACAAACACTAAAATTCCAGTTACACCTTATGAGTCCTACTCAGGATAAGAAACCTCTACAGCATGTGCTCAGTCCTAACTATGGTTCAATATGACTGCCAATGAGTAAACATAGGTGATCATCACAGGAATGCATTTTTGAAGTCTGACTCCTTACAAGTTGTCGTCCCAGGTCAAAGAACACCAAGTCCCACCAAGAAAAATAAATTTTCTGCTAGTCTGTGCAAGCAAGGAATGAGAAGTCAGAACAATCTCTGACTGCTTAACTGTAAAGGAGACCAGAGCAGGAGCCTTTACCTATACTATTCCCAAAAAGGAGAGGGAACTTATTTAGGGGAACACACACACGGGAACAAAAAGCTTTGAGAACTGTGATAATCTGTTGAATTTGTCAAACTGGCAGCCGGCCTTTATCTGGCTAATTGCAAGTAGTGGGTTCAGAAAAAAAGAAAAAAAAGGTTTAAGGAGAGAGGGGCAACACATTCTAAACTAATAGAACAAGCACTTGTAGTGTACTTGCCTTATTCTCATTTGATACAAAGGAAAGGAAGGATGGGGTAACCATTCATTCCTCAATCACTCTCCAAACAAGAACATGCAAAGCCTATATACCCAGGTGAGATGCAGTATCCAGTTGGACATAGTAATTTAACCATTTGTTGGTCCCAAGGAGAAGGTGTCAAGGACTTAGGGATACATCCCTCAATTAGAATGAGGTACAGGTGGTCTGTTTATGCCACACCCCAGCCATCATTACCTGATAAACCAAAAAGTTCTTATAAATGGCAAAAAATGGTCCCATGCCTCTACCTTCGCACACTCTCATGTGGACAAGTAAGACGGATCCTCCAGAGAGGAACTGTATGTTGTAGGGAAAAGGTTCTTTTCAAGTAGCTCTTAAGGCACAGATCAGGAATAACAGCATCAGATCTGGCTCTCTGTCAACAAAATCTTGGAGGGAAGGGATTGAGAAATGCTTGAACCTCTATCAGGAATTGAAGTCTTAGCTACAAACTCCAGTACAAAGGCAAATGAGAGGGATCCCCACCCTTCCAAGTGTTGAATGAGATAAGACAATCCATGCAGTTCCCTCACTCCCTTTACTGAGGCTAAATCATTCTTGCTGAAGAATGAGACAAGAGCTCATACAGGGGACCTGTAAAGCCATGTAAAACTGATGTAACTTCCTAGTGCAGGCAAGACTGCTCAAATTTCCTCATAAGCACAGACAGCTCCACTGAGGAAGAGAGATGTAACCCATTCAGTTGAGAGACCTGGGAAAGAGTCACATGATACCCATTCACCATGGAAACTAAGAAGTACTGGTCTTGGCGAAGAAAGATTAGAAAATCTGTGATCTGCTGAACTGATACTCCAACAGAGAGTAACACCTTAGTCATCAATCACAATTCCTCAGTAAACATTTACTGAAGAATGGTGGATATCCCAAATGTATCTTGGGATAACTACCCGACAAGGTGAATGGACTGAAATGCCTGATGGTACCAGCAAATGTGTGGCTGATGCAGGAGGGTGGGCCACGGAAGTGACTCCCTTGGTACCTTGACCAGGAAATTTAGCATATCCAGGTATCACTTAGCATGTGGCCAATGAGGGATCACATGAGTCATCCGAAGACTTTGAGTGACACATACATGCTTGTTGATAGCCATTCACCATGGAGACAGATGTAATAGTCTTGGCAAAGAAAGAGGAAATCTGAGATCTGCTGAACAGGTACTCCAACTGGAGAGTAACATCTTCCAAGACCCAATCGTAGTTCCTTGTTACACGTTTAATGAGGAATGGCAGATATGCTCTGACATATCTCTTGCTGCCCTGTAATAAAAGCCTCTCATTCACAGGAGATGATGGATAATCACTTTTGAAGGCAAAGGGACAAATGCCTGATGGTACCAGCAAATGGCAAATGTGTGCCACAGTAACAACTTTCTCAGTGCCATGACCTTGAAAGTCAGCATTCCTTGTATGACTTGTGGTCAATGATTGTCACCGCATGCGTCCACTGTCTGTATTGTCTGCAGTTGAACAGAAGTATAGTAAGTTAGATGCTGTTTAATTGCAAATAGTATGTAGATTGATCAGGCAGCTTGATTTCAAATATGTAGATTGATCATGGAAGATCCCAAAGATTGAATAATTCCTTGTATGACTTGTGTGGTCAATGAGGGGTCACCGCCACTGCTGTCCATGGGTCTGGGGCAGTTGAACAGAAGATAGTAAGTTAGATGCTGTTTAATTGCAAATAGTATGTAGATTGATCAGGCAGCTTGATTTCAAATATGTAGATTGATCATGGAAGATCCCAAAGATTGAATAATTTCTCTGCTGCTTGAGGGTACTGGGATCACAATGTCCCCACCACCTGACCCCTGCAGCTAAGCTAATCGGCCAGGATGTTTCACCTACCTGGAATGTACTTGGCTAGCAGCTCAACAGCTTGGAGACAGCCCACTCCTGCATCTGCAGTGCCAGCTGCCTTATGGTCTGGGGCACCATTCCCCTGCTTGTTGGTGTATGACATTGTCATTCTAACACTGGTGACTACCACTGAGTGTTTTTGCAGACTGTTCTAGAATCCCTGCAATGCCAGTTGCACCACTTGCATTTCCAACATGCTGATGTGCAGAAGTAGAAAATCCTGACTCCACACCCCTTAAAGAAAACCTAGAGGGGGAGAACCAGAGGCTCTCCTCTAAGAGGGTTCGTGTTATCCAGCCACAGAGCAAGGTTCAGAAGAACAAGCTAGTTAGGAAGGTCCTGGAAGAAAGACTATTCTGCTTCAGTTGCCAATGAAGAGAGCAAAGGTGACTGCCCGTAAAGGATGAACCTTCCCAGGCGTGGCAGATGACTAGAAATACTTGCCACCATTGAACGAGTTGTTCTTACAACAGGATTTGGACAGTTGCCTCCCTGAAGTTATCCAGGCAGGAGCCCACTGAAAGGTTTTGACTGCTCTGGTGTCCAGAAGCATGACCAGATAAATATATGCTGTTTGGGGATGTCAGATTTCTGCCACATGGTCTAATTCCTACATCATCATGACATGTATTCCCTGGAGGAAGCCTTGGAATGAGCTGGAGCAGACACTAGGGTGGACACCTGAGAGGTTGTTGCTAGTCAGAAGTACAGAGCTCTGAACTGCAACACTGCCTCACTGCAGAGAGAGCAGAGATACTTTTTTGAGTCCTGAGAATGAGAATTTGGAAGTAAGAATTCAGATGGTTTGTTGAGATTATGAAGTTGCCTTTTCTGATGGGATCTAATGAGAATGAGCAGGCTTCACTGGGAACTGATACTGCCAAATATATTTGCTTAAGGCCAAGAGGTCAATGACTGGTCTCCAGCTTCTGGAGTCCTCTCTACCAGAAAGAGACAGCTGTAAAACCCCAGAGATCAGCGATCCATAATTTTTATGGCAACTTTCTCCATTTCCATCTCTACCAACTAGGCTTGAGATTCCCACAAATCTAGAAATTATGTTGGTAACAGATTTGGTGTCATGGATAAGGAAAGGAGAAGGTTCTTGAATGGAGGCCTGTTATCCAACTCAAAGAACTGACACAACACAAGGTTCCTCTCATTATTGCTGCTACAATACCCAACAGCATGACAAGCAACCTCCCACTTGTGGTATTGGAGAAGGGGGATTACCACTATCAACAACCACCTTCTTTGTTCCTCTATCACCCCTCTTGGATTGACCAGGGAAGGGAGAATGAAAGGGATGTGAAGATTTTCCACCTTTTAGCAAAAGGAGAAGATTGCTGCTGTTGCCTGGGTTTCTGAAGTTTGGGTTTGGTTTGGCAAGCCCACAGGTTTATCATACATTGCAGCAGAATAAAGAAGTACAAAGTTCCACCACTACATTTTACTTTTCTTGGGGAAAGGTCAAACTATTCCACAGTGAGAGGCTGTTTTTTTTCATAAGATATCTACCAAGAAAATAGGGAGAGTACACAATCCCTCCATTGCAGGACCAAGTTAGACTACTGGTTGGAAACTTGGTGCACAAGGGAGAAGAAAGCCCTACCACGTCAGTCTCATAACAATAGCTCTCGTCTGACTATGCAGTCCTAGCTGAGATGCTAAGACTACATGTATTGAAGCCACAGCAATGGATTCCAAATTATTAGACTCCACATGATGGAGTCTCTTGAGGGAGAGGTTGTTAGCCTATCAGCAGACTGATGCATCCAGCCAGAGAGGCAGATCCTATGCATCCTCCAGTGGCTAGAACTTTTGCTGGTGGGTAAGAGGTGGAGAGGAAGGCATTTACTGGGTTTGCTAGTAGCAAGGGAACTCTTAGACCCACAGACTGCATGTTCACCTCCACCAAAATACCACAAGACAACGACAATAACCACAGCAGCCTCACCAAATACCTCGCCTCCAAAGTAGAACCCAAAATCCACTCTGAAGACAAGTTCATAGGCAAGGCTAAAACTGAGGTTGCTTCCCTAAGATTGTTGCATTCATGAATGAGCTGGAAAATCTCTGGAAATCACTGTTCCAACTCAGCATGGAAGAGCAAGTACCTCCAAACTTAGAAGATCCTTGGAGCCTTGAGCTACCCTTCCCTCTGAAAAAGAGGGAGCTAATCCAGGCTTACACTCCCTCACTCCTGTTCCCATCCAGCACTAGTCAAGCCTCTTGATGGAAAAGGCAGAAGGTAATCAACATCTCATTCCATATGCAGTGGCAACAAGTAAGGAGATTGGGGGGAGGAGTGAGGGGTGGAAGAGATTGGAGATCCCTCCCTAGAATGGAAGTGCTCATGTTGCCAATGCCCCAGAGTACTCTAGCGAGCCCAACGAGATGGTGTCCTAGGTTCCCACCCATACACACCCTTAGATATCCTCCAAAGAAGCTGACAAAACTTTCCTAGGCTTCCTCCTTCTCTTGCCATACTTGTCCCACTGGGGTGATGGCTGAGATACACATTTGTCACAAGGAAGGGCAAAATTACATTTCCTTCCTCTGCAAGTAGTAGCACAAACTGTATAGTAAGAGTAAAGTACAGGGGGTTGGATACAACAGTTAAAGCTACATGGCTGCCTACAACCCTCACAATGGTGTTGGTCTTGTTTATTGTCCATAAGAGAGAAAAACATAGCCAAAAGACATAAAAACCAAGCAAAATCAAATACACAATACAAGAGGCCAGGAAAATGTTAACAAATAACAAGGAAAACTGGGTATTCATCCAAAAACACAAACAACAAAGGGAATAAAGCAGGATATGTTGGAATGCTGTGACAGCCAAGGGAAGACATAGAATGGTGTAAGGAGAACATGGATAACAACCCCCACCCCCCCACCCCCTGCTTTTGCCATTTTACCCTCAGCTTTCCAGCTCATGGTAATGATACTGCATATATGACAGGCAAATGGTAGTATTCCCCTAGGAATAAATTGTATTTATAAGAATTAACAGTTTCAGTAAATAAAATAGAATAAACACTGAAATTAGAGTAATGTAACAGTCTAAATTAGAGTAATAAGTGTCTCACAATAAAATGTACCAAAACTGAAAGGAAATTATAATAACTAGGCATCTACATAACTAAAAGTTAATGAAAGGGAATATGGAAACCTGAACATTTTCTGCCTACTGAAAAGGTTGACCAAAGTCAAACTATGCTACAAAAATCATAGCCAGACCAAGTGGAAAAATTCCAGAGAGCCTACATGTTTGATTATACTTTAGGTTTCCAGGTTATAAGAGCCAACTTTTGAAGAGCTATCATAAAGAGGCCCTCTATGTCTACAATATTTTATTTTCAGATGATCATTTTACATGTAATTTTTTAAAAATGAAGTTCAAAGCATTATTTGAAAATTATGATCCTTTAAACATAATTAGGGTATATACATACATACTCCTTTTGATAAGAAAGCTGAACTTTTTGTCATATTTATAAATCACCAATTCACAATTCCTACCATAGATCAAGTAACAGTACAGAGTAACATATTATTTCACAGAAATGCAATTGGAATAACTGCACTGAGATAAGGGAAAACTTTTCAGAAGAGAAAATACTGAGAATGAGAAAGTTGGGCTGAGATTACTATGACTTCAAGGGCTTGTCACTTAGTGCAAAAGCTTATTAAATCACTAAGAAAGGGATGACTAATATGATTTAGTAGTTAGTTTCCATTATACTTGTATAACTTATTAGCAATCTGATTACTATTGTAGCACTTTATGGTAGCACCCTGTTTTGACATTTATTTTTGGTAAAGCTCTTTTTTTCAATTTTAGAATTAAACACATCAAATGCAATAAATAGCAAAAGCAGCACTAGCACCACAGACAAATTTTCAACTCCCAAAGGAATATAATATGCATTTTATCAATGAACAGTTACAATGCACAACGGAAAAGTTAAAATATTTATTGGAGAACATCAACATGTTTATTATCTATAAAAAAAAAACTTACTGACTGCATACCAACTAGACAAAATAGGACTATATTTTCAACTCTAATTTGGATGATAGTAGACAGTGCCTAAACAAAAGATGTTATCTTTCAAAAGATGATGTAAAAAATTAACACCTATAAAGAAAACAGGCAGGCACTAGCTTTGTAAATGACAATATATTTTTAATTACCTCGGTTAGTTCAGAGGTCAAAAGGTCAGACATACAGGGTCCATGGAGAATAATTTGTTATTGGATATGAAATCAATTTTTGGGGTAATACGTAGTAGTTAAATGCAATAATACTCTTCCTGCAAAACACTCACTTCATTAATGTAATGCCTTCACTCACAATAATTTCATCTTGAGTAAATGTTCAATTAGAAATAAAAAAATAATGGTTTACAAAAATACTACTAAATTATTACTTAACTAACAGCTATATTATAACAGAGTAAAGCTATCAGGGTAACGGTTTTTAAGCACAGTTCCTTATAAATGTAAACAGACATTACTTGCACTTAAAAGCAATTATGTATATATCACAAAGGCTTTCATTAAAAAAAAAATCGTTGCTAAGTTGGATTTGTTGTTGCCCCTTATTTTTGTAGAAGTGGCAACAAACCACAAAGTTAGGAGCTATACTGATGTTATAAGTGGATTTCTTTTTTTTATCACAGATCTTGAATTAAATCCTTTCTACTTTAAAGATGATGTGATTTCTTTTTACAGTAGATAAAAACAACTTTTAAAGAGTTATTGCTTTGTGCCTAAAACTTATTAACTGTTTGTGTATCCTATCAGAACACAATATTTTTCCATTATTTATACAACACACTACTGTATCTTCCTTAGATTCCATGTCAAGGTCTTGGCTGTTATGAAAGCTAAACAAAATAGCATTCCATTTAGGTGACAAAGTAATAAAAGATAAAGGCATTGTCTTGAATATTAAAATACAGTGCTGTATAGAGCTAAAATATATAAAACTATGATGTAACAATACCTATTTAATTACTAATGAATAAAAACCCTCACCTTTTAATATGTAATCTGTGAGTAATGTTGGAACTGTTGGACTGTCTTCATTAATGGCCATCAAAACTGCAAAAGATGAATAAAAAACATTTGTGAACACTAACCCAGGTCTACGTGCCAATACTCTTGCATCTCTCCTTATGGTTATCATTGTCATCTAAATTTAACAATCAATATACATATTGTCCAGATCAAACTATATTTATCATATATTTAATTTTTTTTTTATTTACTAGTAAGTTCTGTCACAGTTAAAATGACTACACAAACTAATAAAACATCAGAAAATTAAGGAAGTCTTACAACAGACAGATATACCAAGAAAAGAATATTGTTTACTGAAATTAAAATCTGGAAACAGTAATAAATAAGGGGTAAAAAATAGCTAATTTACTTGAAGCAAATTAAAGGCAAAGTCACTAGTGGTGTAAATTCCTATAAGAAAGAGGATAAAAAATAACATTCAGCTTTTTTGTAACTACACATATGAAACATATTAATTTCACATTCTGAACTCAAATTCAGTATACAGGCAGTCCCCGGCTTACGACGTTCTGAGGTTACAACGCTTTTCAATTATATTTATCAGAAATTATTTCCAGGTTTACGACACGTTCCAGGGTTACGACGCCTACAATGATGATCTGACAGAAGAAATATGACTCCAAAAATGCAAAATAATCAATATTTGAAGTTTCTTTTGATGAAAAATGCAATAAGAATGCAGTCTACATAGTTTTTAATGCACCCAAAGCATTAAAAGTAAGATTTTCTTAGGATTTTTTACGATGTTCCGGTTTACGAGGATTTTTGGCTTACAACGCGTCTCAAGAATGGAACCCCCTTCGTAACCCGGGGACTGCCTGTACTTGGTTATATATATGCTACAATACTTACTCTTAATAAGGATCTGAAGAGTCTCATTCTGTGGGGGTCCATGTCCCACATCATAGGGAATAACAGTTGTAAGATACTGGAGAAAAGAGGGAAAAATATAATTAATTATGTGTTTTATGTACTTAAAGGCTAGTATTCCTAATGATTCAGCAACATACATAATAGCACTGCCCTAAAACATACAGTCCTCCACAACTGGTTTATGTGTAGTTAATACACTGCAGTTCACACAGAAAACAAATGTTAACAATAATATAAATAAGGCTGCTACTAATTGGGTATAATGTACTGTACAAATATACATGTAAATTCAGTAAGGATATATTTGAGAGAGAATTATGAAAACATTTAAATAGGTGGAGAAAAACATAACAGTAACTGAACTTAGTAAAATCCACAAACTGCTGTCTTTGTTGTCTTCAGTCTTTGGCATTACTTTGAAATTGGAGTAAAATGAAGTTCTTAACTGATTTCCTAATGCATTAAGAATAGAACTAGGTAGCTTTTTCTTACTACTGTATAGCGTAATCTTCCAGCATTACATATAAGGCTAGTATGTACGTTTTCTTACTGTTAAGAAATCTTCCAGGAGTTATTGGAATTTTCCTTTTATCAATATGCAAAAGCATACAGAGCCAAGGTCTTTGGTATGAAGAAACTCTTATCCATGATTATTAGTGCATGAATTTCATTTTCAATAACTTCCATATTGATTCTGAGAACATGCAATTGCAAGGTACAAAACATTGCAAACAATTTCAAAGAATTTATGCCATGCTTTAAAGACAGTTGGGACAAACCTAACAAAAGCAGTCAGAAAAAAAAATGCAGTGCATGAAGAATAGTACTTAGTTAGTTGTGCATCTATAACATTCAAGGTGAATATACAGCATTATTAACTCAAAAACTAAAATATTACAGTGCTGTACTGATCTTTACTTAGAATGTAATTAATCCCAATATAATCCATAATCTAAAATTATTTTTACATCATTTGCTGTTGCTGAAATGTTAGTGGAAATCTAATGTAGTAATAATTAAATAACCACCAACATTTTTCATAATTTTTTAGAATGAATGTTCAATACTGTACTACTGTATACTAAATTTTTTTTTATATATATTGCAACATTTCAAATTAAGTTTTGTTTTCAAACTGAATTTCCTTATTGGAAATTCACAGCACAAGACAAACAGTCATTTGCAAAGATTTGCAATGAAAGAGAAAATTTTCCATTTATAGATAAAACTAATTTTCTAAAATATTTGATAATTAAATTTCTTTTACATCAGTAAATCTTTGGTGAGATCCTTAATCTTAAGATTATTCTACACAACTAAAACAAAACAGAATGGGCATTCCAGTCGGTGGTTACAACATTTTCAAGATGGCATTTCAGAATTAGTGCTTTACATTCAAGGACAAACTTCAACATATTTATGATTTTATATGATGTAATCCACCTTTGGATCAATGCCATTTGGTCCAACCTTCTTCTGTTTCTTCTTCTCCACATTAAAGTTCCGTCTCTTGTTCTGCACCTGGTAAAATAAATGAGAATGGTATGAAATTACAAAGCTCAAAACTATTGCAAAATAAATAATTACTCACTTAAAAGGCATTAGGCATGCTTATGGCCTGCACTGTTATATGAAATGGAAGCATGTTCAGTTAACAAAGGTGACAATCAAGATGCATGACTGGAGTACAATAGGACAAACTGAAGTCTCAAAGATGGACACAGATGAGGCATGTTATGAGGAAATGGATGGAAGCAGGCAGTCTCGGTAGTAATAACTAGGGATAACTAGGGAAGTAGTAGAACAATAACCAATAGGATGGCCTAGAAAATCAAAGAATGGACACAGATAAGGACATGGATGAGATAGTAATTTATGCAGAAAGTGTTAAAGATAAAGGGGGAGATATAATTTTATATCCAACCATATAAAAGTACAAACTTTTGGTATGTAATTTATGAGACGATTGCATAAAAAAATGGCATGCATTTTACAAACCATACCAAATAAAACTACCAATTGTCTCAATGTACACTGTACTAGTAAACAGTGTTATGTTAACTTTCTATGTACAATACTTTTGTCACTAGAAAATAATTCACTGGTGGTATGCCTTTTGAACAATTTTCATATACTGGCTTCTATTTCTAGCAATAACGAACAATCAATCTTGGAACCTGATCTTTTTTTAACTCACTGTAATACCAATTTCATCAAGTATCTCTTTATTTACAAAGTAAACTCCATACATTGAAAAATATTTACTTAAAACTTTTACCAGTTAACATAAGTACGAACCTATAAATTTGAGAAAAATGCTGTTGCCAATGATATTAAAAGGAAAAGAAAAAGTACAAGAAATATTGTTAATTATAGCACACTGTTAACTGGGGAACAGATTTTCTCACCTGTAGGAGGAGGGAGATGAATGAATTCTTCAGTTCCTTCTCATATTCTAGTTCATCCCTTAGGGCCAACTGATTTATGAGAGTTTCTGAATATTGCCGGATAACGAGTTCCAATTCCATGTATGCCTCATTCAATTCTCCTATACTCATGATGTTTAATTCTGTAAACAGTGAGAGAAAAAATATTAAATATAACGATAATTTTAATGGGATTTTTATTCACTCACATGTTAACTTAATATTAACATATACTGTAATATATTAAGTAAATCAGGATACAAAATTTTTATTAAATGTATGAGAAACTACTATAGTACACAAGATGACGGAGTAATTTTTTACACAAGATGAAAGGGTAATTTTCAAGTTCATCTTTGTCTTTTATCTGCAACAGCTACAACCACAAGTTTTCCTCCTTTTTTACCTTTTGTAAATTACAATAACGACAAAAATAAAACTTAGTGATATACAACCCCAAAGTAAGTATATTATAGCAATTAACAGCACCTCAAATGTCAATCAGGTGTGATTTACAGGAAACAATACATCCTTAGTCCAAAATCACACATCCAGTCACTCATCCCTGAATAACATATGGTGCCTACATTATAAAGTTGATTTAAGCAATCCAATAAGGAGTCAATTAATGCTAATAGTATATGAGATATTAAAAAAACTTACTTAGCAGAAATAAAAGGCACAATACTAAATAAAAATATATATAGTACACATACAAACAAATATGTATGTTACAAAACAAATATATATGTTACATATAAAAAACACAATAATATACCAAGATCCATAAATATTGGCTACTCAGTTTTGGTAATGTCATGCCAAAATTGTATAATAGTACAGGGAATTTATCCCAAATGAAAATATGGCATTACTTTTGCTATGAAATTTGAGCAATAAGATAGACATATGTAATATTCACAGTTCACCTCAAGACCAAAAAATGGTCTTTATTATTTCCTTAAGGACTACAAGTTGCCTGATTCTCACAAATTCCTTGGCTCATCCTAAGGGATATTTACAAGATATTCTATGTTATTTCATGTATGTGATGTAGTGCTGATGACATTACTTTTATAACTTAGAGTATCAAGAAGAATTGATGTGTAGTACAGTTAAAATTACTAACATAATTCTTCCTAAATCAAGGGACTGGTCTTGTGGTGTTCTTACACTATCATCAATAACATTTACCCTTCTTATAATTAGCAATTGGTGCATGGTGTTCTTGTCTACATATAGAAAAGGCAATTTCTGTCTGTGTTTGTTATGCACACCCAGACTATGAAAGCTAGGGCTACCAAATTTTTACCATAGACTCCCCTAGCTCCGACGCCCCGGTAGGTATTAGTCAAAATTCTAAATGTGAGGGCTGTCTCTAAGGGGGCCTTAACCCTTCTTTTTCATGCCCCTCATTTTTTTTTTTCAGAATTGACCGCAAACTCTTCGGATTTTTTACAACTTCTTTGGCTTGACAGGATCCCAAGTGATTACTTATACTGAAAGTGATTGCATAATCCACCCTTAGGGGTTATCATCACAGACAGTATGCCCCTTTTTATCCTGAGCAACGCTGGGTACAGCAGCGAGTACTTCATATAATATACAGTAATATGCAAGAGAAAAATGTGATGAAAAAGTATTTCAAGTATTTTTCTGTTGAAATTTATATCTGTGCATATTAAAATGAAAAGTTTGCTGTTATGAAATGTTCAAAAGTTCCTGTTTTATGCTTATATAACATAAAACTTACCATGTACATACCTTTAAATAGAACTAAGAAGTTTTCTGTATTATTTAAAGCACTCTCTTTTCCTGGTGCAATATACTACTCCCTAAGATATTTGACTGAAAAAATTACATTCCAAATATAACACATTACTTGAAATGTATAGTTTATCCCTGAAATGAAAGACTTACAACTGGCCAGTTTCTCACTGCTCTTATGGAAATAATAAATTATATTCAACATCTACATTTTAACCTGGCTCTTTTTTTTCTTACAGAAACAAGTCCTCGGTTTCTTTAATACAGTATATAGAAACACCAATCCACTCAAAGGAAACAGAGGAAAAGTCTTCTATTACACACACCATGCATTTCCATCTACAATAATGGAAAAATGTAATAACTACTATTAATCAACATAAAAATTGTTTCTGGTGGTAGAAGTTCACTTTTGACGTGATTTTGAAGTCAATTACAGCCGTTGGTCCCGTTGCGGAATAACCACTGGTTCCATGCAACGTAAAATCACCATACAAACAAACAAACAACATTAAAATTGCCATTCCCAATTACATAATGTCAGATAGACATTAAACCTACTTTTCTACAATACAGAAGGTTTTCTCTAGTTGATGGTATACCTGTACCACTGAGTTCTTCCACATTACTGTAATACACCACTATCTAAAATGAAAACCATAGCATATCATTCTAAAGCAAACATATCTTCCAGCTCCCAGTAGAACTAAATTCAGTATTCTGTTTACAGTCTGTGCTCTGCTAATTCTGCCACCTACTCTAAAACCCTTCTAATTTTCTCAATTAATCCAAGCCCCATACCATTCTCAAGCCAAGAGCTCCGATTTCATCCTAGGAGCAGTTGTTGCACTTTAAACAATACTGAAGAGTGTTAGCAGCATCTCTCCAGCCCATAGCTGCACCCACTTTTTAGCCTTTTACTTTACATCCATTCCTGCTACCTTTCGTCCATCTGACTGTCCAGCCTCTCTCAACTATCAATTCTTAGTGAAACCATGGAGTTTTCTCCCAATTTCACTTTTTATATCCTTGTACTTCATCTCATTCATTTTAAGAATCTCTTTTATCTTGCTGTCCAACCACTCCAAGTCCCTCTTATCACTCTCATGAGTGTTGAATGGCAAAGTACCTTATTGCTTTTCTTTCAAAAAGGCAGAGGGCAGATGCTGAGGTACCAGGAAGAAAATCTGAATATAATTTAAAATCAACAGTAAAAGAAATGAATAAGGAATACTGATAAAGGTGACATGGTCCTTCTATACAAGAAAAGAAAAGAAAAAAAAACTTTCCTCATATCCCTTGCTGCCGAGATCTTTTTTGTGTAACTTACTTTCAGCATAAAGAGGTGGAGGGAGGGGCTGTGTTATAGGTTCATTTGCATTCACTCCATCTGACGACGCTTCCTCCACGCCCTCATCTTCAGAGGAGCTTCCCTCCTGTAGGCACAAAGTTTATCAACTGACAATCTAACTCCAAAAAACTATGCACTTACAAACAATTAAACTGGTATTATATTGCTTTTCCCGTACACCCAAACATGACCAGTAATTTCAGAATACCTGCCAAACAAATTGTCTTCATATTGTAAATATATCCAGTACAGCATTTCAAGTCACTACATCTATGTTTTGTATTACACTACTCAAACAATAAATGCACCCTCTAAAATTTGAAAGACTTACCTGCATAAGGTCATCAATTTCTTTTATGACTTCCTCAGCACTTTTGACAGGCTCTGCACTAAGACCATTGAGTATCAGGTGATGGAGGTCCAGGTCTTGAGCAACTTCCTCTTCCTCAGCATCGTCCTCAGCAGTTCTTTCACTCTCATCTGCAGGACTTGTCATGGACTGGAAGGATAAATTACTTTGCTATATATATATATACGTATATATATGTATATATATATATATATATATATATATATATATATAATTATATATATATACACATATACATAAATACATACATACACACACACACACACACACACACACACACACACATATATATATATATATATATATATATATATATATATATATATACAAATTAAGTCCCCGGTAGAACGTGAGTGAAACTGGGACTTTGAACAAGTACTTGCGTAGTTTTATTTCTACATTCCCAAGTTCACACCATGGATTTAAGTAGTCTTCAAGCACGCATATATATATATATATATATATATATATATATATATATATATTTTTTTTTTTATACACATGAAAAATGCTTCATGCAAATGAATATCTCCATCGAGCATTATAGTAGCTCATGGTGTATATACGACATCGGTAATTCAAGAAAGATCGTTGTAGTTCCTGTTCTCCTTCTCAACCAACAATCATATTTCAAAGTTTAAACAAAAATTGTTTGGCAGGTAAATATTTCTATTCATGCATTACTCATGTAATACATATCCTTGAAATTAATGCTCAATGTATCCCAGGAATTTTATTGTGTGTTGTGTGTGTGTGTACACTCTGTAACACTGTAGAGCTAGCTGCTCAAAATAACCAACTCTCTCGAGGCATAACTAGTAAGCACATCTATATGGAGCAGAAATGGCATTAGGAGATATAAACATTACGCAATTATGTCAACTATGTGTATGTGTGTGTGCATTAGAGGAGTAATACACAAGTGAAAGCATTTGCCGACAAAAAACCTTTTTAAACTCTTTAAAGGTTCGCAGAAATGTTTTAATCTCTCGAGCTATAAACTTATTTGGAAATGACAAACCAAACTTATTTCAATGCACGTTATATTCTTATCCCTATGTCTAAATATACTTGCATTTCAGAACAAAAAGTAAAACTACCATACGCACACATGAGGTCCAGTTTTAAAAGGATTACAGATAAACCATGCCGGACACATTTAAGCCTTATTTAAGAAAAATTTGGGACAAACTACTATCAATACAAGAAAAGAGGAAAATTCTTTTGCTGCTTTCCTTACTACGCAAGGTCACCAAACATAATAAAACAGTTCCCAGGAACTAGTTTCTTAGGAATAAAATTCTTTGGTGACTGGTAAAAAATTAAGTAGTTACTCGAAAATCTAGATAAGTGTGGACTATTACAACTTTTCAATATAATTTGATTCTTGAAATTGTCATAATATGTTTCAAGGCAAGCCAGAAGTGCATTTTCAATGAAACCTAACACAGTTCACTGGCCAAAGAGTGGGTGCGTTTACGAGTAAGTGCTGAAGGTAACCTTCGTTTCCTTTCCCAAGTATCCTATTCCAAGGCTCAAAATCCACATCTGATCGACTGGAAATCAAGAAAGGATACAAAATCTGATTAGATCCCCGATAAGAAGTACATACCTTTGCCTCATTCAGGTTCAGCACCGGTAGGTACTGCTGGCGAGTGTAAGTCTTGCTCCAGTCAATGGGTAAGATGTTGCCAAAATTGCCCGTAATTGTCCACCACATCCTGTAAAAGACAGAAATTTACTTATGATTATTTAAGCGAAATTCTTAATATGGAAAGTATTATAATCTCTCTAAAAAAAATAAGGAAAGTATTATAATCTCTCTCAAAAATGCGCCGATATGACAGCTACTTTTCAATTTTTATTTACAGAAGATTAGGGAGGAATTTTACGCTCAGTCATAGTATGTGAAAGAAAATGAGTTTTCCAATGTTGCAGAATATTCCTAATCATGGCATTTTGTCACAATGAAAGTCATGGAGTGACTGCACTTTCGTTTTATGGTATAATGAAGAACTACAGTTTGTCAAAATATTTTAAAAGTGTTTCCTAAAACCTACACTCGCACCCTCAAGACGTGAACTTGGTCTCTGATCTCCCAACCTCCCTTTCTCTCAACCTTATTTGTCAGGGATATATATATATTATATATATATATATATAGATATATATATATATATATATATATATATCGAGCTACAATGTCCTTTAATATCTAATTCGCTCTACCTCGGAATTAATATATTTTCATATATGCTTAACCGAAGGGGAATTTTTTTTCTCGATAATAGATTTGCCTGGACCAGGGCGCGAACCTATGGATCCTTTCAAACCCAGGAACGTCAGTGAAGCTTTACCTACTACACCACCGCGGTGGTGTAGTAGGTAAAGCTTCACTGACGTTCCTGGGTTTGAAAGGATCCATAGGTTCGCGCCCTGGTCCAGGCAAATCTATTATCGAGAAAAAAAATTCCCCTTCGGTTAAGCATATATGAAAAATATATTAATTCGAGGTAGAGCGAATTAGATATTAAAGGACATTGTAGCTCGATATATGTATATGAATCACGGAAATGTGGTAGATGATAATAATATACTATAATATTATATATTATATATATATATATATATATAGATATATATATATATATATATATATATATAATGCCCATTAAAACACTCTGGTTAAAGCTAAGGACTATATTTCGGTGGACTAGGTTCCACCCTTATCAAGCTAGTCCACCGAAATATAGTCCTTAGCTTTAAACCAGTCTTTTAATGAGCCTTTTATACTTGAGACGTACCCTGTTTTAACAGATATGTATTATGACACTACGATTCTTTATCACAATCAAATTATTTTTCCACTACTGTTCAAACGCTGGAAGAACGCGTACTACAAAACTTTACATTAAAAGAGTATAACGAAAGGAGAGATCTGTTACAACGAACACTATATAAGTTACAAAATTGTGGGAAAATTTAGTCAATTGGTTATCTGTACATTACACGGGTGTAAGTAACTAAACAGTGATACAAAAACGCCTAAACTGGATGTTATCCATTCACAACCTGGTGTACTCATCCTGAAACAGGCACTGGAAGTGTCACATGTCCTCACAAAATCTGAAGGTCAGTGAAAGGTGTGAGTCCAGAGTGGAAAGGTATCGAGGTCCTAAATGAAGTGCCCATTTAGGACCTCGATACCTTTCCACTCTGGACTCACACCTTTCACTGACCTTCAGATTTTGTGAGGACATGTGACACTTCCAGTGCCTGTTTCAGGATGAGTACACCAGGTTGTGAATGGATAACATCCAGTTTAGGCGTTTTTGTATCACTGTTTAGTTACTTACACCCGTGTAATGTACAGATAACCAATTGACTAAATTTTCCCACAATTTTGTAACTTATATAGTGTTCGTTGTAACAGATCTCTCCTTTCGTTATACTCTTTTAATGTAAAGTTTTGTAGTACGCGTTCTTCCAGCGTTTGAACAGTAGTGGAAAAATAATTTGATTGTGATAAAGAATCGTAGATCAAGAATTTCTCGGTAGCAAGTTGCCAAGCTATATCCAAATGCAATATCTTTCCGATGTGAGGGAGAGGACAGCCAAACTTCATTGAAATAACAAATAAAAAAAACATTTTTTTCTGGAAAGGGTTATTTGCATAAAATTTCGTTTTTTTATTTGCCAGTATTAACTCCAAGGCCAGAAAAAAATATTTCTGAGTCACTGCAGCTGGAAAGTTTCATTGTATGAAAATCTTGCCCACAATTTCACTGCAGCCGGTAAATACAATGTCCTGAAATACAATTCCAATTCAACAGACAAATCATGAATGAGTTGTTTACTTCAAATACATTTTATTCAGAAACAATTCAACACTTCCATGCGTCCGGGAGTGTATACTAATCTTACACAATTAAATAAACGAATGGCGTGCGTATTGATAAATTAACCAGTGGTCCCATACGAGTTCGTGAACTTGACGAAAACCTACCCCTGATACAAATTCATGAGATGTTTGCTGGTATCACATCAGACCCAGTTTTTTTCTTTCTTTTTTTGTCATGTCCCTCGGTAAGGTTAGTTTAGATTAGATTAATACCTCTTGAATAATTTGGGTAAAGGGAAAGGTCCCATGACTCGGTTACATCTTGGAGAAAAAGCTCTCCGGATCAGACATGGGGCAGCTTTTTAAAGTTGAAATATTACTGCAGAATGAAAACTTGCATCTTGTACCGAAAATTTAGGCTGACCATAATAGACGGCAAATGTTGAAAATTTTGCATCACTGTATATGCATGCGAAAGCTTTTAACCCACATTTTCTTGAAATGAATAATAAGTAGGAGAGATGAAATATTCTACTATAAACATTTTATGAAAGCTGACATGACTGAAATTAAACAAAATCATCTTCAAGTACTAAATATATAAATCTCTTTAAAAATGCCATTACTCTAATTACTACCCTATTGGCAGTCTCCTTGCATTTTGATACATTTTTATCTATGTATTAACTTATTTTTCTTTTTAATGAGTGAGATCTCTTCTTTCTGTATTTCAGTTTGCCTAGGATTCGTCTTCTTCATGATATGATGATAATAATTTGCTTTGACATGAAATGTCAAATAAGCAGTGAAATGCTAACAGGTGTTGTAAGGAAATTTCCCGGTTGAAAACAGACATGATCTAGAGCATAAGTCAGCTGACAGGTAAACATTCACTGAAAGAAAATAACCAACGAAAACTCTTTTAAGAGCCTGAGCACTCACTTATACCATTTGGAGGTATAACGCACCAAATAGCTTTATTTATGACGTCATAAATTTGCCCCCGCCGAAGGTGTCGTATGAGGATCTTGGGTGGTTAGCCCCGTCCTTTAACTTGAGAAAGGAAATGAGTATCTATGCACACACACAGACGGGAGGGTCGTCATTATGCAAAACCAACAGCGCTTTTAAAAAGGGAGCGAATGTCTTTATTAGCGAATGCCTCCGGGAGGGAAGAATGTCTTTTAACGGCAGATTCCATTTTTGGAAACTTCTTCTAAAACTCTCTCTCTCTCTCTCTCTCTCTCTCTCTCTCTCTCTGCACAATTTTGCAAGTTCCGAGGTTACTACCTAAAATGAAGTGAATATTTAAATCTAATCTTGGGTAGTATGCGTTAAAGCGCGCGTAAAAACAAAACTTCGTATCTAGGTCTCAAACTACACTTGGGAACCAATCTCTGACAACGACTCTTCCTCTCCCATCCATTCGTCAGCTGAGTTTTCGAGTTGTATTTGGATTCGGGAAATTATCGATTATCCAAACATGACAAGCGCTGCCTCCTCTCCGTCCAAACCAAGATCTTGTGCGAAGGTAGATATACATATATATGAGGAAGGGGAGAGAGAGAGAAAGAGAATTTTATGGCAGGTTTCTGACGAGTCAGTCTTTAAGAGGGATGTAAAATGGTGATAAAGCTAAAATTTTGAGCGTCGTTACCCATCTTGGCTGGCTCTCTCTGGCTCTCTCTCTCTCTCTCTCTCTCTCTCTCTCTCTCTCTCTCTCTCAAAGGGAGAGAAATACGTTTAGGTGACTTTTTACATAATAACTTACCCAAGACAATAACACATTCTACGTAACCAGCAAAACACCTTCAACAGTTTTCGATAAAAGCAGACCCGTAAAAATGATATTTTTATGTCGCGACCGACCGAATACCCGTCTGTGACTCGTGGCCTCAGCTGCATATGGTTCTCAGTTTCGAAGAAATAAAATTTCAGTATCCTATTCATGGTTATTAAATCACGCTAACCTTAACAGATGTCAAAATGCTGACAGAAATGGGTTCATTCTGTCAATGATAATTCCTTTAATCGATGAATACAGCCTCTAAAACAAATATTAATTTCAACCGTATAAGAACGCTCTATTTATACATAACGAGCCATAAAAACGCCGTAAAATACGATCTGCATAATATCCACTTCCCGAGTAAATATGTTTCTCTTTCAGTTCGTAAAAACCTTTCAAGGAAAAAGACTAGAACTAATACTGACGAAAGAACGAACCAATCGACAATACATGAAAACAGTAAACCAATAGTATAAGAATTGAACATTTTGTGATAACCAGAAGTATTAATATAATTCTCCAAAAAAACCATTCGATCCCCGAGAAGAACTAACACCCAATTAAGCCAGAAAACAACACATCCACCCAAGTTCGGACTCCACTAGACAAGTGGATACGCCGTCAAGTGATGGTGAGAAATCGAGACCGATCGTCACACAAGTGGCCCCAAGAATCCACTTGAAGTGTCAAGTGGTAGAGAGCGTGCGCGCCACATAGCTGTTAAGTGTGCAAGTCTATCATTAGCTCAAACAGTTACTCATACATAACCCTTCAATTACTCACGAGAAAATATCAACAAGGATAGCATAGCTATCTCTGGACGTCTAAAACTTGGATAAATAGGCGGCACGGCATTGGTGGGAACCGGTAAGTGAAGAGATGCAGGGCGGGCATCTCAGGGTATTTCGGTTCTGCTGTTGATAGATCGCTGTGTGTACTAGATGAGTAGTAGCCTACTAATAACTCGTGTTATCTCAAGGATGGAGAGAGAGAGAGAAATGTAGGCTTTGGTAATCAACATTCCTGTCAAAAGTTTTTAAGATGACGACTGGGTGAGTCATAGATCTTATATCAATGGCTCAAGGATTTCAAACAATAAAGAACTTCCAAGCAACAAAAATGTATCTTTACTGATCATTGCACTCTCTTTATGTGCTTCACTAAATGCCGTTCAGTGCTATAAATTGGGATTTTAACAAAATTAATACAAGAACTTGGAATAACTCACTCAACACACACACACACACATCCAGAAAAAATGTCTCGTTCAGGATAGTCGAAGCTTTGGGGTTTGTACCTACTTTATAAAATACCACAGTTATTAAGAACTACCTCGACAACAAACAAAGCTTCGACCATCCTGAACGAGACCTTTTTTCGGGATGGACCAAATACGTCAACGTGCCAATCTCAAATCACTTGTAATGGATGGAAAAATGATCCAATGGGATCAGCCAGTTATGGCATACTGATTAGACCAGACGATTCCATAAATGGAACCCCTGAGACTGGAAAGTGTCTGTCTGTTATATTACCTTCACCCCCTGGCCAAACACTCACTTCCTTGCCCAACAACACACACCCTAAATCAGAGTACTGGCATGAGAGAGAGAGAGAGAGAGAGACTTTCAATCACAATCCTCAAAGGAAGAATATAAGAAGTCAATTTGTTGGTATCCTGGTTCTACATATTTGGCACGAGACTTTCAATCACAAACCCGTTTCGTATGAATTCTTTCCACGTTGCCAGAAGTGGTTCGTTCCAAAGGCCAACCTTAAATGGTCTTCCAATCAAGATCTATCAGTTCGGTTCACTGCCTTTGCTGGATTCTAAAATATATCTGCTTTCAGTTGTGTTTGCCTGATCAATTTAAAACGACTAATAAAAAAAATAATTCTTTTTCGCTATTACAGTCTCCTATCATAAGCAAAAGTCAATAATGAAAAGCTTTTAATAGTTTTATTTGCCGTCATTATCTTGCTCATAAACAAAGAAACAGTCAATCGGTGAGAACGAACTCATCACTACAGACTTTATATACTTTATTATATAAAAGAACTAAAATATAGTAAAAAAAATCACTGAAGAAAATGGCTGAGAGAGAGAGAGAGAGAGAGAGAGAGAGAGACGTTTCGAAGAATTCTAGCAATCACAATACCACAATAGCGATCTCGGTATTCATTCAGAGGAACCTCATCATCATTATCTTCCACGGTGAAAAAAAATCGGATTTTTCAAAACCCTCTTATTAACGAAGCTATTCTAGGCATCCAAGTATACGAAAAACGCAATTTAACGATTTTTTGCTTCTAGGTAAATAAACCAAAATCTCTACCTCTTTCTACTAACTCCTCAAACACACACGTGCTATCCATGAAGCCAGTTTTATCTTCTTCTTTTTTTCAATTCCTCCTCGTCTGCAGTCGGCTTGTTGTTATGGCTTTGCATGGAGGTGTCTGCATTTTTTTCTTCTTTCTGGTTCCAAAAAAGGAGAGCCAACTTGCATCATTTATCCACTCAGACGATCTTTGCCATCTACGTCTTTTCAACCTTCAAGACCATTTTTTTTTTATATAAGGACAAAACGTACCTGCACTATGCACTTCGTTTTCCACAGACTTCCATCACAAACATATTTTACAAATTTCTTTACACATGAACCCACACTGTTCGTTTACAGTTCAAGAGGAGAGGACACGGTCTCTGCGCAAGAGTGAAGGGGTGAAAAAGATTCAAAGAACTGCCTCTCCCATATTTCACTGGTGGTGTTTGTGCGACACAAACTGACAACTGCTTCGATAACAGCGAAAAAGCGAGGAGGAAAAAATAAAAGAAAAATGGTTGCTGTGACACCTAACCAAATGTTAACAATTTGGTCCCCAAGTGAAATGTTTTAAACGCAGGCGGAAAATACGGCCTAAAACTTCGGGAAAACTAAATTTTGTGCGAAACGTTTGGCTCCTGGAATGATATAATACGATGACGTTACCAATATACTGAAAAGAATTTTTGTCCAATTCTGTGCATACAAAAAAAAATTTTATAAAGATATATATATATATATATATATATATAGATATATATTATATATAAATATATATATATATATATTATATATATATATAATATATATATATATATATATATATATTATATATATTATATATATATATATGTATATATATATATATATGACCCCGACCTGGGTCGCGTGGGGATTCTTAAGTACTGTGGGTCATGCAGAAATCAAACGCTCAGTGATTAATTTAACACCGGTCTTATATTCTAATGAATTTACACAAGGGCCCGAGTGAAATGAACTTAATATCTATAGTACCGGCGGAATTGAGACCGAGCGAGGAACCGGCAGAGGGCGACGAGGGGAAAGTGCGTCTTTCCCTTCTCTTGACCGACGGCTAACTAACTGACCCTCAAGGAGATGGCTTGGTTTCCTCTCTCCTTAATACCCCCCAGAAACCCCCGATATATTGCTTCTAGGCCATGATTGGGTCTGGCACCTGTCCTTAGGTCTATTGACCAATGGGTGCCAATATAGGTGACGCTAAAGAACCAACGAACTTTTGGGGGGGATGTTTGGGGGGGAGGTGACGCTTTCTTCATCTGAGAGAGAATGACCGTTAACGACCTCATGGCGTCTTCTGAGATGTTCAGATATTCTTGGGAAAGTTGTTTATAAGCCCTCTAGAATGGCTTATCACTCCCTCCCCAAACTCCTTTGCGTCCTCGCAAAGCTATAGTCTCTGCCTTGTCCCATCTCGAGTCTCTTTTCTCAAGGTACTGATTTATCTAAATTCAAATTAACTATCTTAAAGGGGGCCATTTGACGTGTGTACAAACTAAAGGTTACAAGTAAATTGAACACGTCTTACAACATCATAAGATCTTAAAAAAAAATTAGGAACAATCACTCTTTCCTGGAACAGATCAAAACCAAAAAAAAAGAAATCATTCAATAAGTTCAAGTTCATAATCAAAACAAAATGGTGAAAACAAAAAGACAGAAAATTTTACACATTCAGCCACTGCCCTTGGTAATCACGACACATGGCATCCATTTTTAATGACATTGTATCACGTTAATCTATTAAATTTCTTCAAAATAACAAAAACATAATTTAAACATACACAGAACAAAAATAATGCAATGGAATTTTACGAAAATAAAAAAGAATCTTCCTGGAACATCAATGTGCATTTACTACTATCACATAAAAAAAATAAAAAATATAACTAAAGAACCATAGAAATAAATATGGAAATTCAGGCACAAACAAACAAAAATTTCATCATCTGTGAAAATAAAAAAAACTTTACAAGCATTAGTGTAATTTATGAAAGATAAAATAGGATGGAATCGGTGTTGCGACAAATTTAACACAAATAAAAAACAACAAATCAAAATAATAAAATAACGTACATAAGCAACATAACCACATCAAAACAAAATTACACATAAGAATATGATCCACAGGTAATAAAATTTGTTCTGAAAATAATTTGGACAAGTTATATCAAACAACATAAATTCGTGACACATTTCAATCTGATCGAGATAACAAGAAATAAAATAAAAAAAATAAACAACTGGTATGATTCTGAATCCTAGGCAAAGACGTGGGTTGGCATTTACAAACTCTGTTCACTGACCCCTTTCATTTACTTTGAAATAGCATTTACTTATGACATAGGCTCGGGAGCTCGGTCTTGTGCTCTCGGCCGGGCGCCCACTTGCGCACCGATATTTCCCACTGGCTCGTCTCCCAGGTACCCGGCCAACCTCGGGTACGGGATACTGGTTGGTTGGTGTGGTAAACCAAACGTCTTGACGTATACTGCGTGCGACGGTGTTTCTCGCTTTGTGCTTCTAGTACATTTAAGTGGAATACGCCAGTATTTCGATTAATTTCTTTCACATGATATGATCCCAACAGGCAGGTTATATCCACCATCCTATCCATGGGTGGGAGCGTGTATACGCACCCACTAACACAATAATACTTGTATTACCCTGGCGCCGCAGGGAGTGGTCTCACCACATTTAATGCTCACGATAGAATTTAACAAGTACCACTTCGAGTGCCCTAATAAGGGACTTTTCTATGCCATTATTCCTGGCGTAAGGATTTACATAATAAAATGGATGGCTCTTTCAATAAAAAAAATACTTAACAGGTTGCTTTTCCATCGTATTAAACACACGATAGTTACTTACAAATCTAGTTATGTCTCAAAGCAAGCCATCCCCAAAAGAAATGTTCACGGGCTCTTCTAAAAGATCTTTCTATGCCTACATGTCCAGCTTAAGTGCTAACATGATCTATGTGTATATCTGTCTCTACTAAGGCTCGAGGAAGAACGACTTGGGCTCGGATATTAGCGGCCCTTTTCCTATTTCCTTAACATGACGTCTTTCACAATGAAAACACGTTTTTTGATAAATGCACAAAATTCGGGAACTCGTTACTCTCACCATCCACACAAGCCTTAATCTGACTAATCCAAGCTTCAGACACCTGACTTTCAACCAATTCTCGCACACTCCAACCACAAAAATCAACCACACTTTCATTCTCCGGGCATTTATTCTGGAATCCCCCGGACGGAGTTCCACCTGCATTTAACCAGCTACCGCCTCGGGCACTCCCATTCATCTGAGAGTGCTTGCGAATTTCCCGCTTTCTGCGCGTCGCGCTTACGTTTGATTGACTGTCATTGTTCGGTACCGTCGCGACGTTGCTGGCACTATGCCTGCAGTGCCTGTGCCACCAAACGTCACGAGGTTTCTTTTGTCGTTCCTCCCTGCGCCCTGTAGCACGAGTTGTTACTCTTATGATGTTCCTGGAGAGAGCATCCGGCCCCATACCTATTACCTTACCCTGGGACATATTCAATTTTTACGATGTCAAACTCTAAAATTCGCTCGATCCATCGAGCTTGGCGATTTGTAATCTCGCTCTTCTTCAACAGACATGTTAATGGTTGATGATCTGTGAAAATCTTTATTTTGTGTCCCAGCAAAAAATAACGGTGTCTCTCCAGCAACCATAAGACCGCTAAAGCCTCTCGATCGAAGGTACTATAATTATTCTCTGCCCTTTTTAATGCTCGTGATGCAAAACAAACTGGTCTTTCATTACCTTCATCGTCAATCTGGGAGATTACTCATCCTATCGCAATATCACTTGCGACTGTGGTCACAAAAAAAGGACGATCGAACCTCGGATAAGCCAAGAGTTCGTCGCTCATTAGGGCATCTTTTAATTTCTGAAAAGCTTCTTCCTCTTTCTCACCCCATTGGAAATCAGGTTGCTTCCCTAATGCATCTAACGGTCTCGCTATCCGTCCAAAGTTCCTAATGAACTTCCGATAGTAACCCGCGAGTCCGTAGAAGCTGGCTACATCTTTCGCATGTTTTGGTCGTGGAAATTCTTTAATTGCTACAACTTTATTGGCACAAGGCTTAAGACCTTCAGAAGTTACTAGATGCCCCAAAAATTCTACTTCGGCCCGGAAAAACTTTCATTTTTCTAAATTTATTTTCATCCCATGACGTCTTAATGCTTCCAAAACTTGTATCAGGTTACCCTTACGCTCCTCTACAGTAGCACCAACTACAATGAATCATCTAAATATGCAAAAACTCCAATGCTAATTATAGAGGCTAAAACGCGTATCATTACTCGTGAAAAATGAGCTGTAACATTTTTAAATTCAAAGGGAAAGAAATTATATTCATATAGCCGATTATTTGCTATAAAGGCCGTTTTCTCTTTACTTTCATCATCAGGGCAAGCCTTGAGATCCAATGTGGCGAAAAACTTACTCTCCTTTACTTTAAGTAAAAGCACCTCGATCGAGGGCAATGGATAGGCATTATCCTTGGTAATGGCATTAGCTCCGGTATTATTACTTAACTAAAATTATTATTATTTTATTTCATTTTATTTATTTATTTATTTTTTTTTATTTATTCATTTATTTACTTTTCCATTTTTTTTTCTTTCTCTCTTTACCTAACCCGGGGCATTGACCAGTGATCTTAAATGGACTCGTATCATTAGTACTTGAAAAGAATAACAATCTGGTTTAACTACGAGAATCTCAAAGAGGTCAACACCCAGGTAACTACTACTAATAACAATAAATTTAACATTAAACACTATTGGTGGTGTTCTCAGACAACCACTGGCTATTGAGGAGAGGCTCTAGGGGGGGCGGGTTTGGTCTCCTACCCTCAAGGTGGAGGACTTGAAAACCAACAATAAAAATGAACAAAATAAAAATAAAAAAACATCAACAATTTCCAACAACATTAATGGCAAGCAATATCAGTGAATTGGTTACTACTCATTGACTCTAATAAGAACAATTCGTAATTAAATTACTCAAACTGCAATCACAGATAAATCACAAAAGGGTTCAGTTACCACAAATCTGATTAAGAAAAGAAATTGACAAATCACTAGTTGATTTTTTTTACGTTATTCCTGATAAAAACAAAACTTCTCAGACAAATTACTTGAATAACTTAAAAATTCAAATCAAAAGGACATATTCTAATAACACATAACAGACAATAAACTAATCACAAAGCCTTTTGATAATATAATATTTACAAAAAAAAACTTTAAACTACAGTGAATAAAACAAAACCAAAGAAATTTGTTTCATTGCGGGTTGCCCACATTTTCATACCCATACTGTTTAAATTCTTCACAAAGACCCCCACTGACAATTATTCACGCTGGTCAGTAATTACTCTCCTCGTGTCCCTTGTGCCAAGGAAGGATCCCAGCTGACCCTCCTTACTCTCTCCACGTCGCCTTCCCCTTCCTCTTGAGGGGAGGGGAGGAATGTCTTGCTACACTCCCTTGCTGTCGTCAGCCGCCATCCGACGGCTGTCAGCTTTTCTTACTTCTAACAGCTTGGTCTATACCAGACGAAGCTTACAGCTCACACTCCCCCATTCATCCTGAAGGTGAATACCGTCTCCTCAACGTCTAGAGGGGCTAGGGGAAGGAGGAAAGTGCCCATCTCCTTTCGACCCATTCCCGCTCTTGAGGGGGGTGTGCTGTCCTGTAGGGGGAGTCCCCTACTCCGACAGTCTCACTCTGCTACTCTTCGGGGGGGAGAACTGGTATCCCTCCCGCTGCCCAACAGGGTTTCCCCTGTTCTCTTGGGCGCACACAGCTGACTCCAGGCACTCTTCTTTCCCTTTGGCGGGAAAGACTTTTGGAGGCGCTCATTGCTGTCCGCCATCTTTGCTCCGTTCTTTGTCATCGCCGATGGTCTGCGAAGGCACTGCTGATCACTGTGCTGACGATCACCTCCTTCCACTTGCTATTGTAACCAGCGTCTGGCTGGTTTTTATTTGGGAGTGCAAATCTTCTCTCCAAATAATACGGGACAACTTCGTCCTTTCTGTCTTTCCCTCGCTTATACACTGCATACAGTTTTTCTAACCTGTTGGCCGTTTTATGCACAGCACGTGTGTGCGTGTATTCGCCCGTTTCACGATGTCTCGCGCTCGGTATTGTAATATCACACGCCGACTTTCTTCGCTATCCTCCGCTCGTTACCTTGACATTTAGTTACGTGAAGGCAAGCTCACTTTTGCTTAACGTATCACTTCAACCGCGGCCCTTTTGTGTTGTTTCATATGACCGCTCCGTCGTGTATTTTCCGATTATAAAGACACTGAACAATTAGTCACCGAATCTGCACCTCGCAAGACCCACAATCGCTATATTTAACGTTAATTAGCGCTTTGTAGTGTACCCCGCACACCTGACACCAAAATTATGACCCCGACCTGGGTCGCGTGGGATTCTTAAGTTACTGTGGGTCATGCAGAAATCAAACGCTCAGTGATTAATTTAACACCGGTCTTATATTCTAATGAATTTACACAAGGGCCCGAGTGAAATGAACTTAATATCTATAGTACCGGCGGAATTGAGACCGAGCGAGGAACCGGCAGAGGGCGACGAGGGGAAAGTGCGTCTTTCCCTTCTCTTGACCGACGGCTAACTAACTGACCCTCAAGGAGATGGCTTGGTTTCCTCTCTCCTTAATACCCCCAGAAACCCCCGATATATTGCTTCTAGGCCATGATTGGGTCTGGCACCTGTCCTTAGGTCTATTGACCAATGGGTGCCAATATAGGTGACGCTAAAGAACCAACGAACTTTTGGGGGGGATGTTTGGGGGGAGGTGACGCTTTCTTCATCTGAGAGAGAATGACCGTTAACGACCTCATGGCGTCTTCTGAGATGTTCAGATATTCTTGGGAAAGTTGTTTATAAGCCCTCTAGAATGGCTTATATATATATATAATATATATATATATTATATATATGGTATATATATATATATATATATGATATATATATATATATATATGTATATATATATATATATATATATATATATATATATATATATATATATATATGTATATCTATATATAATATATCTATATATATATATATATATGTAATATATTCTATATTGTATATATTATATATATTGTATATATAATTGTATATATATATAATATATTGTATATATATTATATTAATTGTATATATATTATAAAAATCTATTGTATATATATAATATATAAATAATATATAGATCTATATATTGTGTATATATATATATGTATATATATATATATATTTGTATATATATATATCTATATATATATATATATTGCTATATAGATATATAATATATATCTATATATATATATATAATATATATATATATATATATCAGTCGATGCAAGGTGAAGGACAATCCTTTATTCCCATTATTTGTACTTTATTGTCGCGACGTTTCAAGACATAAAAGTCCCATTATCAAGCTAAAAAAAAGATAAAACAAAAGTTAAAATCATAAACTCGGAATACATACTAAAGATTAAAAAGTTTTTTTTTTTTTATAAATATAAAAAGCAAGTACAAGAGTAGGGAGGAGTCAATACCATAAGGTGCTGTAAGCACAGACCGAGTGACAATTCGGGCCGGGTCAGCTTCGACTTGAACTCACGAGAGATACAGAGGTGTTGAGGAAGACTGGGTGTTTAACTGCGGAACAAGTTGTTTAATGAAAAGTGATTCTAAAATAGCTAAATGATGTTCGTTAGGGGATTGGCCTATAATTTTAAAATCTTTGTAATTCAAATCATGTTTACATTTCTTTGTATGCTCGCGTATACATGAAAACTCAGGATTAGTTAATTTGACACCTGTTCTATAACTAACGCCTCGATGAGAATCTAATCTCACTTTGAGTAACCTCCGTGTGGAGCCGACGTACTTCCCTAGATTACATCTAGGGCAATTAAATAAATATACGACTCCTGAGGTCATCAGTGGACTGAGTTTCTCCTTGTGTTTAAACAGAGATCTGATATTCATTGGGTTGCAAGGTATTAGTTTTAATTCAATTGCAGGAAAAAAACTTTCTATTGACAGTTTCAATTCATGGTAGAAATTTTTGTTATGAATAAATGGGACTCTTGCAAACAATCGTAATTTTGGCACTGTTGGCATTTTAATTTTAGGGTGGAAGATATTGTTCAAGAATTTGTACAGGTGTTTATAAAAAAGTTTCGATGGAAAGCAATTGTCAGTGAAATATTGGTGGAGATAGGTTATTTCATTGTGAAAATGATTCCAGTTAGACGTTATGTTAAAAGCCCTATGAAAGAGGGTAGACATGGAGTTTAGTTTAAAATTATAAAAACAGTTGCTATAAAAATTCGATCCCAGGCCGGTAAACGTTTCCTTTCTAAAAACCGTGGTGTTAAAATGATCATCATATCTAAAAACGGTTACATCCAAAAATGGCAGTTTATTTTCCTTTTCATATTCAATTGTGAAATTAATGTTAGGATGTATTTCATTGGCATAATCAAGAAATTTGTCAGCCTGATCTTTATCTCTGAACAGTAAGAAGGTATCATCCACATACCTATTATAAAATAATGGATGGTAGGCCAAAGGACAGTTGTCCAGTATGCGTTCCTCCAGGGAGCACATAAAAATGTTTGCAAAGGTGGGGCCCAAAGGGGATCCCATCGCCATACCATCAACCTGAATGTAGGCTTTGCCATTAAAAACAAAGGCTGTGTCCTGCACAGCGAGCTCGAGCAATTTTCTAAAATCCGTAAGGTTAAAATTATTAAAAGTGGCATCTGGGTCAGTAAAAATACGACTAACAATAATATCAATGGTTTCTTCTACCGGTACATTAGTAAAAAGAGACTCCACATCCATGCTAACCATAAATAAGTCTGAATCCTGGGGTAAGATTTTTTCTTTAAAATGTTCTGAATTCTTACAACTATAGATATTGGTAGTTAATGGTGCTAGGAGAGGCACAAGAAATTTGGCAATTTTGTAATTGGAAGTGGTATAGGAGGTGAGAATAGGCCTCATTGGTATACCTTCTTTATGAATTTTAGGTAACCCATACATCACCCCATATGAGGCACCTGTGCTATATAATGAAGTATAAGTATTTTCACTAATGATTTGAGAGTCTTTAAGGTATTTCAAAAAACGGTTGATTCGGTCTTCTATCTTAAAGATAGCAGAATATTGAGGTTCTCCTGTCTTTTTGAATTTAGATTCATCTCCCAAGATATTTTCCATCTTTTGTATGTATTCGTTTTTATTTAGTATTACAGTACCTTTTCCCTTGTCATTAATTTCACAATTGAATATGAAAAGGAAAATAAACTGCCATTTTTGGATGTAACCGTTTTTAGATATGATGATCATTTTAACACCACGGTTTTTAGAAAGGAAACGTTTACCGGCCTGGGATCGAATTTTTATAGCAACTGTTTTTATAATTTTAAACTAAACTCCATGTCTACCCTCTTTCATAGGGCTTTTAACATAACGTCTAACTGGAATCATTTTCACAATGAAATAACCTATCTCCACCAATATTTCACTGACAATTGCTTTCCATCGAAACTTTTTTATAAACACCTGTACAAATTCTTGAACAATATCTTCCACCCTAAAATTAAAATGCCAACAGTGCCAAAATTACGATTGTTTGCAAGAGTCCCATTTATTCATAACAAAAATTTCTACCATGAATTGAAACTGTCAATAGAAAGTTTTTTTCCTGCAATTGAATTAAAACTAATACCTTGCAACCCAATGAATATCAGATCTCTGTTTAAACACAAGGAGAAACTCAGTCCACTGATGACCTCAGGAGTCGTATATTTATTTAATTGCCCTAGATGTAATCTAGGGAAGTACGTCGGCTCCACACGGAGGTTACTCAAAGTGAGATTAGATTCTCATCGAGGCGTTAGTTATAGAACAGGTGTCAAATTAACTAATCCTGAGTTTTCATGTATACGCGAGCATACAAAGAAATGTAAACATGACTTGAATTACAAAGATTTTAAAATTATAGGCCAATCCCCTAACGAACATCATTTAGCTATTTTAGAATCACTTTTCATTAAACAACTCGTTCCGCAGTTAAACACCCAGTCTTCCTCAACACCTCTGTATCTCTCGTGAGTTCAAGTCGAAGCTGACCCGGCCCGAATTGTCACTCGGTCTGTGCTTACAGCACCTTATGGTATTGACTCCTCCCTACTCTTGTACTTGCTTTTTATATTTGTAAACTTTTTAATCTTTTAGTATGTATTCCGAGTTTATGATTTTAACTTTTGTTTTATCTTTTTTTTTAGCTTGATAATGGGACTTTTATGTCTTGAAACGTCGCGACAATAAAGTACAAATAATGGGAATAAAGGATTGTCCTTCACCTTGCATCGACTGATGTCTACTGGTTGATAGAACCGCCTTCAATTTTAACTATATATATATATATATATATATATATATATATATATATATATATACACGTGTGTATGTGCGTGCAAGACGATCATATATTCCAGATCAATAATTAAAGTCGAAACACTTCTCGATCACAGTAGTTCATTACCTTCCAAGTTACATATAACTCAGGTGAAAAAGCCGAGAACGCTAACAAGGGCCCAGGGGCTAATGAAGCTGCTAATTGGAAGTATGGATGTCCATAGAACCTGACACTCACATACTTTATAAAACAAATAATTTGAAATACCATGACATGAGATGACTTTGCTGGAGGCTATTTGGTAAATGTTAGGCAGAAATTAATAAAATAACTGCGTGTGGTAAAAATAATGAAAAGAATACATTTCGGATATGAAAAGATAATGATATCTATTATTATTATTATTATTATTTTATTATTATTATTATTATTATTATATTATTATTATTATTATTATTATTATTATTATTATTATTATCATTATCTTAAATCGTTAACGGTAGAGCATTTGGAATGGAAGGAAGGCGGTAATGGTTTTGATATCACTCGAACGTTAACAAAATATACTGATAAAAAAAAAAAACAATAATACGTAAAAACATCCCATACATCTAAGCGTTAACAACCGAATGAGAGAAAGTATCGAGTCAATACATATAAAAATAAGGCAAGTAAAAGAATATAAGTAACAGCCTTCGTTTTTGTAACCAGATCCGCTCCACTGACATAAGAGAAGGTTTCTGAGAGATCTCTCCCACCATTATGAAGAAAAAGAAAGAAAAAAATATATACATATGGAATTAAGCGGCTCTCTCTCTCTCTCTCTCTCTCTCTCTCTCTGTATAATATCACCACCTCAACATTCCATTCACCTCTCAGCCCTCATAAACACCTGTACAGACCTCCATTAAACTTCTAAACATCCTTCTTCATAAACATAGGCGCGTTTTCATGCGCCTTCCTCTGTTCACCCAACAGCAGTCTCCGCTGGGTAAATGAAGAAAAGGGTATTCTACATTTCAAAACATCAAGTTCTGTTCAGCATATCATTTTTTATAATGACAATTTCTCACATCCTCCTTTTAACCAGCAGGGTATGTTACATATAATAGTGTCTGAGTTCTCACAGGGACATTCTCTTTATTGTCATCTTAGGTAGGAATCTGATGCCAGTACTATTACAATAATTTTCTTGTGTTTAAACTGCGGTGCTTTCACGAACCCAGAATATGCAATCGCTTATTAACTCCAAAATACATCAGTAATTCGTTTCCTGTTAATAAGCATCACATTTTTCATGCTAATTTCGATAAAGTTTCTATCCCAATATAAGAATAATTTTTATGCCTAAACTAATCAGTTTTTATGCTCATTCTGAAAAAGTTTCCTTAATGTCCAAAATAATCACAGTATCCTAAATAAATTCGTGCAGTCTATTTTTTGAGTCCATACTATAAGTCACATTTAATAGGCTCTGACATTCCAGACATTTAAATGAACCAACAGACGTCCAAAACACAATTCTTTTCTACCAGAAGATGAAGCCATCTACAATGCAGAACACACTAGTTTGTAGTCAATTCAGTTAGGAACTAAGTTTACAGCGGCATACGTCCACGATGTCATTCCTTCTTTTATAGGAGTCGAACGATATTGAGAGATTTCTATTTGGTGTTATCGTCACAGAGGAAACCCCCATGACATTCATGAATTCTTTTCATTGCTACAAAAAAGGCACGAAATTCCTTCCATACTTAAAACGTGACTTCTTTACCTCCCTCTCCCTTCATTCTGAAAGCCCCTTCGAGTGTGAATGAAACAGAACAAAGCAAGTGTAACGCCTGAATAGAGGAGGGGGAGGCTAGAATTTTGCAGTATGAGGCGAACTTTCTTGCTATAAATACTGTACCCAATTATAGGATTATTTTTTAAGCACTAAAAAGCCATTGTTGACTCCGACGATGACAACAACGACAACAGCAACAACAAGAAGGAAATCTAAACAGTTCAGCATTTATTTAGGTCCTCTTCGAAAGCAATAATCATAGTTACAATTTCTGGAAAAATGCACCATTTTAGCCGTTTACTGTGCTGGATGTTAGATGTAATCATTTGCATCGCAAACTGGTGTTACACTTCGTATGTTCTTTAGTACCACATGCATTACTTCGAATTCTGTCCTTTCTTCTGAATTCTGTCCTTTCTTCTGAACAATGATTATTATTCTATTCCTAATCAGATCTTACAGCGTCTTAAAAGCGCAAGTCATTCTTAAAATTAACCAAAAATCCCAATCTCACCGCTAGATGGCACTAATACCCATAGCAGATATAAACAAATATGGTTAAAATGAGTGCATTTATTAATATTAGTAAAATACTGAAATACTTTTATATAAAAATGTAAAGTGCGTGCACGCTCGCGCGCGCGCACGAACACAAAAGATGAACATTATCGTAATAATCTCGTTTCGTTACGGTATTTGGAGAGCTCAAGTGTTCTACTTTCTTCTGAGCTGACCTCTGTTCACTCTGTTCTTCCTTTGCTTCCTCTAAACTCTTAATTGTGCCCACTATTATTCTTTTTCATTCAGTCTACTAATTTTTTTTTTTTAATAATAGGAAGATTGCTAAACTGAAGTTTTTAATATGAACAAAACATTATTACATATCTGCAAACTTACTTGAAACGACGAAATATAATTAAATATTTGTAGATGTGGTTGTATTTATAAGTAATCAAACAGAAAAAAACTGTCAGAGAGAGAGAGAGAGAGAGAGAGAGAGAGAGAGAGAGAGAGAGAGAGAGAGAGAGAGAGAGAGAGTTTGTGGTTTGCGAAATCTAGCCGACCGCTGAAAAATATTTAGTTACAAGATCTTACATTGTATTGTGTTAGTTGTTGTTTTAGAACAACTTATAGCTTATGCTGGCACGGGCTCTTGCTCCTGACATGAATTTCTCATTCAGTGAGATTCTGCTCGAAATTCTCAATTATGAAGATGACGATTACACAAACAACAAAAACAAAAACAAACATGAGTAATAATAAAGCAAGTAAAATAAGCATTTTAGAAATCTCGTAGCAGTTCGGAGTATTCTTCGCATCCTCTTCATTATAGAAATGTCAAATAAACGAACAATTAAAGGAAAAAAATCCATCCAGTTTTCGGTATTTTTAGATGGATAGATCGATAGGTGGATGGACAATAGAAATCTTCAGGCCCCATGCACTAAAATCGAATAAAAATACTTTTAAAAAAATCCAAGCAGAATCCATTCAGTTGATTTTGCTTGTCAGAGAAACAACTTTATTTATATATAATTAGCGCTTAGAGGAAAACGTTCACCTGCCATGATCGTGTGAAGCAATTGTTGTTTCTTATGAAGGTCGTCATACGTTTCAAATAGTGACAATCTATTCTTCAATTTGTCGTACATATTCTTGGTTAAAGTTCGTAGAAAACAATAGACATGAATAATGACTACTACACTCCACATCGAATAAAAACTGAAGCAGCGCTTTGAACGCACAATTTTTTATCCAGGCACCACCAAGAGCGCCCATCTAATCCTTTGATCAAGGAACTAACCTCCACCAGTTATGTGCAACATGAAGGAAGTAAATTGAAGGGCCAAGGGCTTATCAATAACTTTGGGCGGGTAGAGTATCCTATACAGTGTATTTCATTCATTGCCATGTTGACAAGACTTGCAGTACGACATTTCTATGTCATTCAGAAGAGAACTTAACGACTAGTACAATTACCAAGACAAAGGGCGTATTTATCTCCTGAATGTGATAGCGACACGCTATGAAAAACAATCTCTGCCATTAACAGTATGTCATTCATGGCTCCTTCAAGAAATAAGAGGGTTGGCTCATTAACATTATGTCATTCATAGTTCCTTGAGGGCTTAAGAGGATTAGTGTATCATTTCACCGCATAATGACTGCTACATACACAGTGCAGTTAGTAAAAGACGTAAACTGCTCTGTAACCTTGATCTTTATGGACCTCTAAAACAAAATTTAGCATCTCTGCTTTGGATACTTATTATAGACTAATATAGAAAGGATACCATAACTATTCAGCCCGTCTGCCTACGTCACTGACCAATACAATGTTAAATTTGCTTATTTACTTTTTATATTTATGGGCCCTTGCTGAGATACGGCAGCTTAATCTTTTATATTGGGACTACCATTACAATTCAACAATATAAAACGGTACCACTAAAATGTAATCCCCGAAATTCTGTTAATTTTTGGAAACATTATTATTATGACATTACTGTCATATTTGCCAAAGGAAACAGTAGAAAATCTGTGAATTTGACCTTAAATTAAGACCGTTCGTTAACTTAAAATTTTGCGATATTAACGTGTGTGAGCACGTACTGAAAAAGAAAATAAAAACGTTCCTGCCGTTGTAATGCACCAAACAAACCACGAACATGTTACGAGGATGCTACGAGGATGCGAGAGACCCTGATATTTTTTACCAATTTCCCTTAGGACCTGAATATCTTTAGTTATCAAATGATGGCTTTCTAAAATGTTCATGTAATCAAGTTAACAGATTACAACGCTGACCTTTGACCAATTTCACATGAGAATTAAACTTCTAGCGGTCACTAAATGACGGTCTTCAACAAGTTTCATCGTCTGAGTTTCACTGCCCCACCCCACCCGCCTTTTTATCATTCATAATACAGACTTTCTTACTGCTCTTTGCTACTGCCTGTAATCATTTCATCAGTTCTTACGTAATCCTGCTATCACACAAACAGACAAAAAAAAAAAAAAAAAAAAAAAAAAAAAAAAAAAAAAAAAAAAAAAAAAAAAACATAACCTCCTCAGAGGAAGAAATAAAATGGGAATACCCAAACGTAACCTTACTAAAATTGTATTAAGGCTGTCATTGTGAGCACTAGCGCTGGCAGCGAGGAAGAGTACTGCATTAGGGCGTTCCATAGATCGAATACCCATCCATCTCGTCTCCTTCAGGTGATGGTTTAACTACATTACCTGCTGCACGCCATATGCCATGACACCTGCTCACCCCCGACCCCCCTAGACCCCTCTGATGACCTTGCCAGCAACACGGCAAACAAAGAATCACTCGGCCAAATCGGAATTGTTTCTCAGTTCTCTCAGTTGCACCGTGTGTGTGTGTGTGTGTGTGTGTGAGACTGTTCATTTCGTTATGATACAACAGTTGTTTTCATCTCGGTATACTATACTATCGCGCAGTAGTGAAGCTTTGACATTCCGATGTATTATTACCAGGGTGTATGGGATATTAGTAACTAATTACTTTATGCCAAGTCATATAACATGCAAACGGCGTGTCCTTCACGGCCACACAAACACACACACGCACAGAAACAAATACGCATAACAGGAGCATCCTCATGTAACTACTGTTGAATCTGAATAATTAAGTACTTGCTATTCATTTAAACTTTAAGTTACTTGTTTATGGTCTGAAGGTGACTAACTGTATGTTATATAAACTATTACTTCATTCGGATAGGCTCCTATGTTTAAGAAATCTATTATTTTCATTTAAAAAGTGTACGTTAATTCTCCCTACGATTACTAACAACATTAAACTTTATAGCTAATGCTGCAGGGTAAGATTTTACCTTACAGTGTTACGTTCGCAAACGAGAAGCTTTACTAAATTCATCCACAACGCCAATTTCATTTTGACCAAATACTTGCATGCTGGACTAAATTTAGGCATGGTGCGTGGACGTGTGTGCGCATCCACAGCTGGGCAATGAAATATACAAGCTCACCAAAACTGTTTTCATGGAGTTGCCCTGTCTTTACAACTCATGCCAAGAAAGTTCACAACTGCAAGGTAAAACATAATAGAGGCCAAGACTTAGAAATACAGAGTTGAATGCAGAACGTCTTCTATCGATAAATAATTGCAACAAAATCATGTAAACGAAAGCACGGATCTATGAAAAAAAGAAAACAATGCCATAAAAGGATAAAATGAAATACACAAAGATGTCAGAGAAAATATAATAGATAAATTGCAGAGAAAATACATTGAGAAAACTTGCTATCTTCACATCTTGCCTTCTAAGGAAACTGAGTAATAACCTACCATCCAATTAAGCTTCAGCCTACCAGAAATTATGCTTATCTTCGCTGTGAGATTTAATATTAAAAAAAGTATATGTGTATTTAAACCATAATTAATCATAAAAATAGCTCTATATATATATATATATATATATATATATATATATATATATATATATATATATATATATATATATATCCCCACAATTATTGAGACAAATTTCCCTTAATGCAAAATCCACTATACCCTAGGAATAACTTCCACCCAAGAGTGCATCTGCCACTCACAACTTGCGTCTGTTGGTTTGGACACACTGATACAGTCACTTCGTCCATTCGGCTGTAGGGGCAGATGCACTTATCAATTATAATTCCCTTGAGTGTAAGTTATTCCCTAGGTATGGTGAACCCGATGTTAAGTGTACATGTAGCTTAATACTTGTCAGTTTAAAATGTAACGGTGTGTATAAGTGATAATACTACGCGCGCGCGCGCACACACACACACACACACACACACACACACATATATATATATATATATATATATATATATATATATATATATATATATATATAAAGATAGCAAAGACAGAAAGACATGCACGAGAATACTGAAATATCCTGCACCGTATCTTATTGTGAAAATAGTATAATTGCTTCAACCATGAACATTCACAAAAACTATAATTAGCTTCACCGGGAGGGTAGGCCACCCGAGACAGACCTAAACTGCACAAACCTCGAAAATAAAATAAATCCCTTCATAACAAAGGCAAGAAATAATCTCGCTTTGAGCGGAGCGAGTTTTTCAACAGGAAGCATTTTACTAGCGAGTGGATACAAAGGCGACCTCTCTTCCTCTTACGGACTAAGTGTGTCAAGTCTGTATACAGTAGGACATACACATATGTATACATATGTGCATGGTTACATACAGACATACGCACACATATGAGACATCGAAATATACGCACGAACAGAAAAAAAGGCAATCACAAGAAACTTAAGTCACCCTTTCGGGTATACAATAATTGAATTGCACAGTGAAATACTTCACAGAAAACACATAAAATGCCTAAGTTTATGAAAGGGCAGAGCGGAGAGGAAAAAAAAGAAAGAAGAAGACGTGGGGATTAGAAAAAAGGCATAGTAAGCGGAGACGTCGGACCACTTTCTCAAGGTGCACTATGGTTCAAATACAACCGTTCGTATGTGAGATAAAGTGTGGCGTAACAGGAGATTCTAAGCCTCCGCTGCTGATGAGAACAAGATGCTGAAAAAGAATAATACGCACCACCTTTGCTTCTCTCCGCGGCGGGGCAGACAAGAGGATTAATTAGAATGATAACGCTCCAGACATGACGACTCAATGAAGAACATGAAGTAAAGAAAATGTGTGAAGACGAACAAACTCACTGACACTAAACATCTACTCAAACACACACACGACTCCCCCCACCCCGCCACACACACTATATATATATACACAACTTACATATATACCCACCAAATTTAACTCACGCTAAAAACAGTCGGTTATCTTCTACTATAATTACAAAGTGCGTTGTTATTAGTTTTAATAACCCTATTGAAAAAAGAGAACCCGCAATCTGATCCTTTTATAGCACATCCTCGGGAGTTATTCAATCCTCAAATCTTTTTTTTTTCATGTTTCCTTCTTTAATAACGTCATATCGCTCCAAGACAGATGTAACTCGCACGGTATGTATAATGGCCACGCCACATAATGCCCAAGAGATGTTTAACATCCAAGCTTCTTCGCATCTTGTGGTTCCATTCTGCGCGTTGCGTTCTGCAGATGTCGCCACAGAGGGAGACGAGATTTACCCAGCTGCTCATATGCAAAAAAAGCGACGACTTTCTTTGTCTTACTCACTCTTCTTCTAGTTTTTGCATGTGCACCTAATCCATAATATTCAATCGGCTCCGAGTCAGCCTTGACAAAGGATCTTTCTTCAACTTAACAAGGAGGTCATCTCAACGGGCATCGCGCTGAGGCCTTTCGGTTCTGCTTTCCTTGAAGCTAGGTCAAAGGGCATGGGCATAACCCCAGCCACATGGTTATGGAATCTTTAGAGGCTGTCTAGAAAGCGCCATCAAATACTTTAAGCCTATTCAGGATGTTAATATTTTCCACATGCCGCAAAGTATAATGATTTCGCACCAAACTGGCGATTAAAGATTTTAGTTATTAGTAACTTCACCAAAGCTTTCATTCACACTAAAACACACAAGCGTCCCCATCCCCCACATACACACATATATTAATTTTATTATATTAATATTATATTATATTATTTCTCAAATAATACATGAATGATCATAGATTAATTTCTAAAAAGAACGGCATATTTTTCCTGAATAACCAGTCTTCCTTAAAATCAAACTCGTCCTCAAATCAGACATCTCTTTGAAAATTAATAAAAAATTATATGAAATTCTATGGCATACTTCGAAAACAAAGAAAATTCGAGAGCACGGGTGTTTGTTTACTGCAAACTACCCAACATAACAGGAAGGGATTTCTCAAAAATGGGTCCCCTTCATAAGTAGGATAAGCTCTCCTAGCTTACGCTAAAACAGGATCTTGAGCATAAAAGGCTGGTTTTAAGTTTCATTCTATTTTTGTCGTGGTGCGTACCGATTTAATTTGAACTGTAAGTTGTTTTATATGCGGGTAACGTTTAAGGCGAGGCATGTATACTGTTCTTTTTATGTAAATGTCAAGGTTTCAATATCATTTCAACATCATTTCAGAATATCTAACTATCTTCCGTAGAGAAGTCAACACTCGCCCAAACTCTATCACACTTGAACAAATGGGGAAAACGACATGGCCAGACTTCTCATGAGCCCATTTGGATCCTCACACTTGAGAATTCGTCACTGGAATCCGGGCTTCCAAGCATGGAAGGAGGTGAAGGTGTGAATCCACCCGGCCTAGTTCTAATGCTTCACCCGCAGCGGGATAATGCAGGGCCCTATTCGGATGTGGCTTCGATGAAGCCAGACGCAACTTTGTAATGGACCGACAGGCGATGTAAAATTTCAGTTGATCAAACATAAGGTTTCAGCGGCTTACGGAGATGACTAATATAAATGAAGTCGGACTATAAGTCAGCAGAATCAGTCGATCAACTTAAAAGAAATATGTAAGTTAACATATCCAGAAATACAAGATATGCGTAAAAACTTCTGCACACAATATATAATATATATATATATATATATATATATATATATATATATATATACATCATACATAATCACCGACAACTATCATAAGTTATGCATACACATATATACATACATATGCATATATATAATATCATATATATATCATATAATATATATATCTATATATGTGTGTGTGTTGTGTGTGTATATATATATGTGTGTGTATATATATATACATGTATATATATAGTATATCCTTTATACATCATATATTTCACCGACTTATTCTACAACGTGAGGAGCTTACTGAATGACTAAAGAAATAAAAAAAATTTTAACTAAAATATCTACGACTCTGAAATATTTCCTTGAAGTTTTTAGCGCTCGCGTTATTGGATACAGAAGGAAATCTGGTTTTTATATGAATCTTATCAATGCGCGTAAAAAGATTATTCATCAGCCTCATTTATAAATATCTCGAATAACGACGCCTTAAAACCCACAATTTAAAGAGGAAAAGGAGTCTAAATTCACAGAGGGATCAGTAACAACAAAAATGAATACGGAAATACTATTAAACAAAGATACAAAATTTGAGTCAAGAGAAATTCATAATAGTTGACTCTCAAGCTACCAGCCTCACTCAACAGGGAGGGTTGGTGCTACCCCACCCAAAGCCTCCAACATCCCCCCACCCAGGATCAGTGTCCTTCCCACTTGGTTCGTATCAGACTACATCCTCCCAAAAGTTCCAACGACGACAATTATAAAGATTATCGTTATGTGGCATACCCTTCATTATCCCACGCTCCATTTTTTTCAGCCTCCGAGGCATCTCGACAGTTTTTCGGCAGGACAAATTGACTGGCCATTTTTTTTTCTTCTCTACACGAAATAATCTTCCAAAGATTATCGGATAGCCATTCCGTGTAACAAAAACTCTCTCTCTCTCTCTCTCTCTCTCTCTCTCTCTCTCTCTCTCTCTCTCTCTCTCTCTCTCTCATATACACACATCACTCCTCACGAAGAAATCCCTCGTAATCATCTTTAATTATAAGGCCTTTATCTCTCTCCTGATTAATTACGAAAATAAATCGAAATAGATCCCCGACTAAAGAAGAAATGTAACTCACTACTTACGTCTCTCTGGAACTTACTGCTACCACATTAAGGAATCTACGCCCTGGCTTCTCGTCCAAACCAGCTTCCACTTTAACCGTCCAACAAGAAATCGCGCATTTTGTGACGATTCAAGAAAGGAAAGTACGTGGAGAGAGAGAGAGAGAGAGAGAGAGAGAGAGAGAGAGAGAGAGAGAGAGAGAGAGAGAGAGACGATGTGTACTGTAAGTGGCTCAAGAGACATACAAAATTCCCAGAACTTCGAAACCGACCACCAACTACGTACTTTACTGTACACTGCTACATTTTATTGCATCACTATCCTTCATTAGCGTCTAAATACCTTTACCGTGACACTAAAAACTGCCCCAATCACTATCCTTCATTAGCGTCTAAATATCTTTACCGTGACACTAGAAACTTCCCCCAAGAGAACAACAATAGGAACCCCCTTAACAGCCACTAAAAAGAACTGCTTCACTCGAGACACAAGGAATCCTATTAGAGCAGTCATATGTTCTATAACAATCACTCTCGTTCCTCGGTTGACGAGGGACACCGACGTTTTAAAAACATCGGGAACATCCGCCGCCTCGGGCCTCTAAGGTAATTTGACTCCCAGGTATCTCCATTATACGGGTCCAAGGCTATTAGCCAAACGACAAGTCCCTTTCTACTGTATCCGCTGCGGACCCAGATACAGGTGCTGCTCCCGAGGGAAGGCTCCAGGATATTAATTTCTTTTTGATAAATAAAATATGATTTTCGGGGAGTACTGTAATTCAACTGTCAACATGCCCTATCATAAGATGAATGGTTCACTGAAAATGACTTAAGAAAATTGATTCCGTAAAATTCAATATATAACGAGAGGCCTTCCGCCTTTGACAGTTTTTATTTATTATTATTATTTCTTTTTTTTTGAGGAACTGCCATTTCTGCTCTTAAAATATCCATAAAACCAAGCTGCTAGATATATGGTAATCTGCTGATTTTAGGTATACGGGAAAGCAACCAACTCGATTCATAGTGACACCTCGGGTGAAGCCTTGACCCCCACATTTGCAACGCCCGTGGTTTGCGCCTGAAATAGCACCACCAGTCGACCCAGACATGAATGGATAACAGCGGTAGCAGAGAATCCAGAAAAAGGTGAGGGGCTAACATAATTCCTACATACTTTCTGAAAACCTGAATAAAGTCAAGTATATCTTAGTTTTACCAGACCACTGAGCTGATTAACAGCTCTCCTAGGGCTGGCCCTAAGGATTAGATATTTTTACGTGGCTGGGTACCAATTGGTCACCTAGCAACGAGACCTACAGCTTATTGAGGGATCCGAACCACATTATATCGAGAAATGAATTTCTATCACCTGAAATACATTCCTCTGATTCCACGTTGGCTGAATCCTGAATGCTCTACCCTTTAGGCTCCACCAACTCCAAATGAAAAGAGACTTAGGAATAACTACAGTTAAATTCACTTGAAATATATAGCGCATATATTATATACACCAGGGGCGGTGGAGGCCAGCAGTTACATAGGAGGCACATTGGAACATCCGTTATCTCTCGCGGTCTTACTGCGTCGTCCGTTTCGAAACTGTCAAAGAATTCGAAGTCAAAATTCGGCAGAGAAGAAGAATGAAAATAACAGGAGTAATAACAAATCAACTCCATTTTGAGTGATGAGTTATAACAACATTTAATGATAATGATTCTTCTTCTGCAGGATTCTTCTTGGCAATCAAATAAATTTCCATTAATCATTATTTCTGTCTACTTTATACCAAGAAGCAGGAATCTATGAACATAAATATTCAGAGAGAGAGAGAGAGAGAGAGAGAGAGAGAGAGAGAGAGAGAGAGAGAGAGAGAGAGAGGTCGAACCATAAGAACAACAACAACATTGAAGAAGCCATATGTGAAAACGTTACAACAGTAATCCGAGATCTTCCCCCACTACTTCCCTGGGGCTATGAATCTTAGAGCCTATTGTTATTGTTATTATTAAGTTACAAGACAATAGGCCATAAATCTTGACAAAAGGGCTAAACATAACAATAGAGAATAGGTGAGGAGATAAAGGGACAACTTAGATGGTCCCATTAATTAAGTGAAAAATACGGCTGTTTATAACCTTTGGTTATAAACAGCCAACAGTTGAAATTTTTATGAAAGAAATAAATCGAATATAAGAGAATAATAACACAGTTTGAGATAACGATGTTGAACGAATTTATGGTATTTATGAATATTACATGACTATTACATGGTAATTACCTTGCGTGGTCCGCATCTAGGAGTTCCTGTACTTCCTGCGGTAGTTGGTGTAGCTGCTGGTTCTCTTCGCCTTCGTGACACGAGCACAGACACAGGTCATCATCATCCAAGTCTTTGGTCGCTGCATCAACAGCCTCATTTGCATCGGAACTTTCTGACTCCTCATTTCTATCTACATTTACACTTTCTGTCTCGTTATTGGCTGTACAACACTTTTCGTTCAATATCACGGTTTCTGCACCATCACTACTGCAACTACTATCACTAGTATTGCTCGCTACTACTTCCTGACTAGCACTGCACGGTTCGGCAGCGGTTTTGACTTTATTCTTATTACACTTACAAGTACATAATATATTCTTTTTAATCCAGTCTTCGTTCAGAGTGAAATTCACGTGAGGTTCGGGGGGCGTAGGCAGTGTCGCTTCCTCCTCCTCTTCCTCTCCGACATCTCCTTTCGCAACAGATACTTCCTTTCCTCCGATGCTCCTGTCAGGTGTGTTAACCAGCCCTCCTGCCAGCGATGAATTAGGATTCCCTTGATCGATACGAGCAGCCAGGTCGCAGGTGTTACCCCGCGAGGAGGGCACTCCGGAAGGGTGCATCGCCTCCAAAGACGTCGAAATGCTGTAGTATCCGCTGTCGCCGTCATTCGGCAGCGAGGCGTGGAGTGGAACTTTGTCGGTCAGAATGACGGCGGGAGAGGAAGTGGTCATGATGTTATTCCGGCTGGAGCTCCTCATGTTAGATGGATCGACCCTGGTGTATTGTTCTAACTTAATTTGCGTGGCACTGTAGACATCTGTCAGGAAGCTCTTCCCTTTGCTCATAAACTGACTGAGTCTAAGTCTCATGCTGCGTGATCTGGTTAAGGGCGCCGTGTCCTCTTCTCCATTTCTTTCCCCTTCTTTCCCCTCATGATGAAGGGGCAGGTCAAGGACCTTACTATCAGCATCCACTTCAGCTGATTGTGGCGCGGATGCTGGTGGCACTGATGAGGTTTGCAAGGTGTGATTCTGAGGAGTAGGATGATGCTGTGGGTGGGACGTCTCGCACTCCTTTGCCTGGCCTCCTCCTCCTCCTCCTCCTCCTCGTTCACTTCCACCTCCAGTTACATCCTCATCACACCCTCCTCCTCCTCCTCCTCCTTCAGATAAATCGCCTGCACTATCGCTCTTAGACGTATTTCTAATGATCAAGGTGCTGTTGCTGTAGCTCACGAGACGAGTTTGTACTTTAATCTTATAAAAGTCATCGTCCTCGCACTTCTCCGTCTCGCACACGTCCTTGTCATCGTCAACGACGTCTTTGGTATCCCGTCTAATATCGCAAGGGACACGCTGTCTCACCTTCATCATAACGTCTTCTTTCGAAAGCTCAACGGGGGATGAATCAATGCCTCTGGGATTAGATTCTCTCCTCGTGATTTTAGGGAGACTTTCCGGTGATCTCGGCAACTCCTTAGCAGCCCCATTTAGCACCTTATCTTTATCTTTACAAGAGGTAGCAAGAGAGGTACTCGGAAAGGAATGTGCATTTTGCGATACCTGTTTTGACGTGAAGGAACTGTCTGTAACCGCGGCCCCTTCTAGGGAGGGAAAAGCCGTGACACTATGACCTAACTTCCCGTTAGCTGCGATTTCCAATCTTCCTTTTCTCCCTCTTATACCATTACTATCTCCGACACGTGGTTCCCCGTGTACCTCCCCAGGGGAAGCAACCGCCAACTTTTTATCGGCATCATCACCCACAAGTGTCTCCTCCAAGTCCTTATCGGGCGATTCTGGAACGTTATCTTTTTCCAGTTTTTCCCTGGAACCGTCCGTATCCTCTTCAGTATGAGGTAATCTCTCGTGGGTTATTTTCCTCCCCCTCAGGGTCCCCTGTGGAGAAATGACTTTTTTCCTGTTATCCCCCTTCTTGATGGGACTCAAGTCTCTCCTTCTGTTTTGTGCACTCTTCGCAGGGCCATCTCCTGCGGCAGCTCTGCGATCCTTCTGATGCTTATCAGCAGCGACATTTTTCTCTTGCGGACTCTTTCGGCCGGTCTTGGCCGGGCTGCGGTCACGTATCCGGTTACCAGGCCCGTGTTCGGATCTCGTGACACCTTTGTTGCAATCCGGTCGAGACAATCTCTCAAAGACATCCGCCCTTTTGATGTTTTCACCACCACTCGCGATGCTCTTTTTCTCAGTAGGGCTTAAGGTCTTACCCGTCACCGACTCTCGCTTTTTGTTTGCGGTCTTACCGGAGCCGGTGCCGTTCTGAACCTGGTCACGAATTCGGCTCAATTTATTATCACCAGACTGCTCCTTCTCGCTCATGGAACTGCTCATTCGCATCGACGATCTGGACGGGGTCTGGCGTTGCACCGACTTCAGCGATTTCTCCACCTCACTCTTTTTTCGAGCGCGGGACTTCGTTGCATTATCCTGCCCATACTGACCCTTCTCGAGGTCGAGGGTGAGAGATTTGGACATGAGGGACTTATCGACCCTGCGGGCGGAGGCCAAGGCCGACTTCGCTGAGGAGTTAGGAGTATCGGGGGTGGAGCGTTTGAGGAGGAGCTCTTGGTTGCGTTTCTCATTGTGATGTTTGGAATGCAAAGCCATGGTGGGACCCGCCCCGGAGAAACACGAGGACGAAGAGCGGTTATCACGTTGGCTGCCCATCTCACCTTGCCAACCTGCTTCTTTAGTTCTCCCCCTCCTCCTTCTCCTCCACCTCCTCCTCCTCCTCCCCCTCCTCCTCTTCTTTTCTCCCGCAACTCCTACTCACATCCACCTACGCTTTTAATTACACTTGCAAAATACATTAAGGCGATCACAACAATAGAAGGTAATTGTTCCACTGATTACTAATGGGTGTTACTTTTTTGTCCGCAGCATCTCTGGGGTGTTTCGTTTCTCACTTTTACGTTTATTTCTTTACACTGATAACTTAATCATCACATTACCTATAAAGAAAAATATCGACCTCAATATATCGCAACAAAATTCACATCGTATCCACTGGCACATCTCTCCAGTTCAGAAAAACACAACTCATTACAATTCAGTTTTTATGGTTTGATTCATGAGAATAATGATAAAACGTTTCACAGATAGTCAACGTACAGGTAGGGGCGGTTATGGCAACAGTAAATGCAGAATGCAATAAATGGCTAAGAGCAGGGAGACCGAAAGGCCTTTTATGGAATAAACAATGAGAAAAATTGGGATCTAAATTGCTATGTGAGATTAAGAATTTAATGAAAATCACCATCTTCATTATCTTACAAGTTTAATAATAATAATATTGGAGAAATAAATCGACAGTTATGTATATGCACATATATTTAACGATAAATTAGTACAGAAAGCTTTCTGTACAAATTTAACTGTAGATTTGTTTCTCCATTGCTACTCATGTTACTAAGAGTATTTTTAATAATAATAATAAATTATTTACTTTTAAATACCAACATCAAATAACCCATAGAGAGTGCGGTAAGACTCCCCCCCCCCCCCCCCCCCTCAATAAAATAATACACAGATGGAAGCATATGATCGCAGAAGCCACGTAAAAATACCAAAGCTTGTTTACGGAAAAGGTTTATCGGACCGTCTAGCTAACAAACGACGATAAACAAGATAGAGGAGTTGACGGCCAGGTCCCAGGGCCCCTAGGGCACCGGCAGACGAAGCGTTGAGGGAGCCAAGGTGAGTAGGCCACTGATGAGGATGTCCTATATCGGGTAGGCGGACTCCTGGTCATCCTGAGGGCGGACTGGCTGGTTTGTGCTCTCTCTCTCTCTCTCTCTCTCTCTCGTCTCTCTCTTCTCTCTCTCTCTCTCAAAACTAACACACAATATTATATATATATATATATAATATATATATATATATATATAAATATATATCTATATATATATAAATATATATATATATATATATATATGCACATATACAACTTGTAAGATTTGCGCTCTGATGAGCTTGAGTTCAAGAATTATAGCCCTGAAGATGGAAAGGATTCCCGAAACGTTGGTGTAAATAAAACAAGAAATGATCTCCAGTCTTTTTGCTTTCTTGTTCAATATGTGATATATATATATATACATATTATTATATTATATATATATATATATATATATATATATATATATATATAAATAAATTGTGTCGCTTTGGTGATATTCCTGAAGTAGAGCATATTGGATATTAAACATTTGCAGCTTCATATTTATGCATATGAAATATACAATTGATGTGATTTATATATATATATATATATATATATATATATATATATATATATATATAGATATATATATATGACTTTTATCACATAAATCTTATATTCTATAATATAATACACAACCATTAAGCTACTTCGGAAATATCACCAATGGAGAATTATACACAAATATTCAAATTTGCAGTTCTCAAGAAATTTAATTATATACAAATTTGTGTCGTATGTCTAACCCGAAAGGCTCATATGTCACTCTGAATTTATTTACGAGATCATAAATACGAGAGAATTGACACAATGCTCATGAATAAACAAATCTGACAAGATGTTTGATTGACAGAGTTAATAGTCAGACATTATGAAAACGAACGGTGAGAGAGAGAGAGAGAGAGAGAGAGAGAGAGAGAGAGAGAGAGAGAGAGAGAGAGAGAGAGAGAGTCAAGCAAAATACATAAGCAGGAATTTTGAAACTTCCCAACCACGCATTTCCTGCATGACGTCATCGAGTAACTCTGGACGAATCTTGGTTTACATCTAACCCCCGGTGCATGACTGCGGCAATTCGAACGAGGACCTCTGGTCGAAAATCCGACGCTGGGGCTCAGACAGAACACACCAAGAACAACGCATTAGAGCTCCTTTTACACTCAAAGGCTCCTGTGTGTTCGAGAGAGAGAGAGAGAGAGAGAGAGAGAGAGAGAGAGAGATTTTCCTACTCGTAAGCCAGACATATGTAACACAGGATACGTTATCCATTTCCAAGAGCACAGCCGAAGGATATAAATAAAGTCTGACGAACGTTCAATGACTCCAAAGCGCTTCCAAGAAAATTAATTCACGTCTTCAACAAAAGAGAGCTTTAATTTTGCCCACAGGTATTTAATGCTGTTGTAACACTTCAGTTAGAACAAAGAGCATGTTGACATTTTAGACACATATATACATACGTGTGTGTGTGTGTACATAAAACAGATAAAGGAAGAGTTACGTTACAGTAACAAAAGATTAAAAAAAATACATTGCACATACGGCAGGGGGAAAGTCGCAGAAAAGGGGTGAAATGAGTGACCACTGCTGTATTTAACGTCTGCAGGGAACTCGGGGTGACATAACACGACGGCGATGCAAATACACAAGTAAAGAATGGAAACAAAAACCATACGAGATTTTCTATGACCCTCCAGAGCCACACACGTTAATGAAAATAAACCACCATCTATTAACAGATGTTTGCGTCGGTGAAACATATCCAGGCCATGAGCACGAAAGGCATGAAGCTCTGATGCCCCTGTAAGGTTACTTCCATACAGGGGCATGAAGGACTGTCCATATGTAAGGCGCCCCACTGTAACCTCAGATAAGGTTTTTTATGCGACGGGTTTCAGTTCAAGTCATAAAATATTACAGAGAAATGGCGATATGATGAGCGTCTTTAGTATCGTGGTAAAAATATGGTAACGGAATGTGTTCACTATACTCGCGCAAAATATACTAATGGAAAATATTCGTTATCCTCGAATATTATCAACGGCCAAACTACTTGAAGTTACCGGTATAAGGTGAAAAGGCAAATACCACTGTAATTAGCATAATGAAGAAGAATTTTATGTACATTAATGTACTGCAGGGATTAAAGAGAGTAAAATATCGCAAAATAAATGGGATTTCAGTAACCGTACGTCATCACAAACCCACAGGAGTGTTGTGTGTGACCCATTGGGAACCTCTTGGTTAGATTATAAGAAACTGGAGCATGGGGAAGGCTTACGCAAGTAGCAGGCTTCGAGCGTTAAGTAAAAAAGTTCTAAAATAACGGAAAAGAGCAAAGAAAAATTAGTAAATACACCGTAGCTGTGTGTTTAAATGGCTGGACATGGCAACTGGGTGAAATCGTTAATGCAAAATGAACACACTAACAATTTTCTACGATATTGTATATATGAATCCTTTAAGATGAATAAACGTTCTAGTATGAAAAAAAAAAAAGCTTTTAAAAGAAAATATTACACGATAAAAAGACAAATTACAACGGGGAAATGAATCCTCTGGCAAAGTATCGAACTTATATTGGAATAAACGACGAGAAAAACCACTACAACTTGTTACTGAGAAAGAAAGGTGGAATGTTGATAAACGCAGAAGAATTGAGCCAAAGCAAACAACGAGAACCACGTACAACTGTGTTCTTAAGCGCATTACTAACAGCTTGGAGAAAGAGGGCACTAAGAATTAGGGGTGGCAAATTATGATTAACAAAATTCTTGTATATGACTCATAATAATAATAATATGAATATGGAGAAACGAGTGATAAGGTATGGGATTGCACTTTTAATGCAATAATCAGGATTCGTCAATTTTGTTACTCGTACGCCTGCAAAGGTTAATGTCCACCATTAACACCATTGCGATAACCTTTGAATATATATAGGTATGTATATATATATATATATATATATATATATATATATATATATATATATATACACGTGGTATATATATATATATATATATATATATATAATATATATAGATATATATATTATATATATGATATTAACACCATAGCGATAACCTTTGAATATATATATATATATAGTATATATATATATATATATATATATATATATATATATATATATATATATATATATATAATATTCCGTCATTCTTTTTCATCAAAACGTTGCATTTTGGTCATGCCATGGCAAGCACAATTAAAACCATTCCTGACGGAAAAAACATATGATGTAATCGTCTTGGAGAGAGAGAGAGAGAGAGAGGGAGAGAGAGAGAGAGACAGAGAGAGAGAGAGAGAGAGAGAGAGAGAGAGAAAATTGCAATCCATCTTTAAAAGGAAAAGGAACGGATCTGCTAAGAGCTTCCTAAGAAGGCACGAGCATTACTAATTACGAAATAAGGGAACGTAAAACCTAAAATCCAGTACGGTAATTTCCCCTTAGTTCCAGCAACATTCTTCTCGAACCAGTTTCCTCCTTCGCCAAATGCCCATAAAAAAGCAATTATACACTAAACTCAAACAAAACCGCTCTCACGGACAGCGCACACAACGTCTCCTTTTTATACCCCATTCATTCGTATTCAACCCATTAAGTGTTGGCACATCCGGGAATTGTGGTCGGGGTTTCCAAGAACCCACTTAAGAGGACATCCGGGAAAAAAAAAAATGTTTTGCCGGATCCGGATAATGGGATCAAGATTCACACGGTTTGATGCCACCAAGAGCAGTCATTGAATCCGGTACATTTCAGCCCAGATGATAAGTCACCATCGTGCCGATATAAATAATATACAGCACCGGTGGTTTTCTGTTTCAGGACTAATAATCACGCCAGAAGTTCATGGGAATTCTGCGTTCCTCAATTATCGTTATTTTTCTTTTCTTTTTTTACAACTGACAGCAATGAAATGCAGGATTTTTTCCCATAGCAAACGCAATTAATCTTAATGAATCTCGGAACCTTTAGCAACACACATCTATATTTATAATTTTTTTTCATCACACTACCGTGATTTATATATAAACATTTAAATACAATTGTTGTTTAACATCCAACCCACGCTACTTCGGAATATCCCCAATGGGGAATGATCCCGAAGTAGTGTGGATTGGATATTAAACATTTGTAGCTTAATGATTACACACACACACACACACACACACACACACACACACACACATATATATATATATAATATATATACACATATGCAAACTTCAGTGAACAGCTATTTCTCAAGGCAAAACACAATGAAACATTCCATTTCCAGGCTCAAAAACAAACCCTCCCAAATGAGGACAAACTACGATATTATCCTATACATGGCGAAAAATGAAAAATTTCGTTAAATCAGTCAGTGATCTTCGATGCCGTCACGGGGTAAT
>NC_087212.1:24255887-24275887 GCF_015104395.2 Macrobrachium nipponense | reverse complement strand
TATACTTCTCAAGGAAATTCTAAGAGAGAGGGAGAGAGAGAGAGAGAGAGAGAGTACTAACTACTCATATAACCCATATTTGTATTTGAGACTGTTTACTAACGAACTTGATTGTTACAAGGACACATCCAATTTTTTTCAAACAGAAAAAACCATCGGGAAGTTTCTTGCTTGCCTTTAATTCCCCCCTCCCCCGCCCGCCGCCCCCCCCCCCCCTTCCATACACAATTCAGCCTTAAGAAGTCTCTCTCTCTCTCTCATTAGCCCCTCCTATACACACGTAAAGGTTATTTACACACCCTTCTGCGTTCTCTCACCCTCCTTCTCTTGAGCCTTTGACACGCAATAGAGCAAATTGGAAAAAATGAGCGTTAAGTGTCTTCAGATGAATGTAACCAGCAAGGGGTTGCAAAGATGTTTGTTTACGAACCATTTTGTTTATTTGACAAAACATTTATCTTGGCATGAAGTCCATTTCGGCGTGACGGCATTCACACATGCAAACGCTATGAGAGAGAGAAGAGAGAGAGAGAGAGAGAGAGAGAGAGAGAGAGAGAGAGAGACCATGTCTGGACAATAAGAGCATGTTTACAAAGAGCCACCGAGAATAAAAATCTGTTCAAGGGATTGGATGCGCAAGATTGAAAGACATGATAAGGACAACGTGGGTTTCTGCTATTCAATTCACTTTGCAGTGTTCCATAAAAGAGAGAGAGAGAGAGAGAGAGAGAGAGAGAGAGAGAGAGAGAGAGAGCTCCCACGTCATATGTTATATAGGAGTGGAGCAGCACGTTCATGACGTGAATCACCCACGTGGGGCACAGAGAGGTGTCAGACAGACGCCCAAACTGTGAATATTTCAACAGTGCCATTATTTGAATCACCCATTTATGATGTCATGCTACAAGTACCCGCTTTTATATGAAATTTCCTTCTCTCTCTCTCTCTCTCTCTCTCTCTCTCTCTCTCTCTCCCTGATGCTAATGCTGCCGCTGGAAGCACGGCCGCCCGCGCTGCCGTTTCCACGCCCTTATAAGGGTGGGCCGAGCAACGCTATGCAAAGCTCCTCAGTAAACAAGACATACGGCTAAACTTTATTGCTCTATTATCTATAGCAAGGCTTTCCTTACGGGTGACTGATCTGAATGCGAAATGACGGGGTCACCCATAGTTTCTCCTCACCCGTGAATCTAGAACGCTGTCAGATTTGGATTCCGAGCCTGAGAGGGTATTTATCACTCCCACGTCCTGCAAGTACTTCCTTAAATAGGATTCGAATGCCATCCTTTTAAAGGACTCCTCCGCTTAGGATATGCGCATGATTTTCTTTTTCTTTTACGTGTAGACTCATACTGAAGGGATTTCAATCTGCGTCATGCCTCGACGACTCACGAATGACGAATAATAACGGGAATTTATAAGTCTGTCATTGCCGTACGTGCTATTACCAGCATCGACAATCTGTACTGTATGCTTCTCGAAACTTTCTTCCAATAGTTACTAGCTCTGCAGTCTGCAGTCCGCCACCCTTCAAACGTGGAGGGACGAGAAGAGAGAGAGAAAAAGGGAGGGGAGGGGGACATGAGAGAGATAGGAGAGAGAGGAGAGAAGAGAGAGAGAACGAGAGGAGCCGAGCCGAGGATGGAGAGAGACGAAGAGAGAGAGAAGATGGCAGGGGGTTGGAGGCCCCCAGTGTCCACGAATTGAAGTTGATAAGATGACGAGACACTTTTGCCCTCAAGCGCCCTAGAATTCTTTGACCAACTTTACCCAACAATGAGATTTGAACAGAAGAAAGAGTCTGCGCCCTCAGGCGCTCCTGATACAATACGGAGTGTTGTTGCACAGAGCAACTGAAGTATAGATGTTGCAAATGACAGGAAATGGTCCTTAAGATGAATGATGTTATAGAAAATGGGGGCTGAAGGTCTATCTTTCGGGAAGGGGTTATGCGCAATGCAGCTGCCCTCATACCAAAGTTTTTTTTTTCTACATTCATTACCTCATTTTATTGCCTACCAACCGTTTTCTTTTAAGGAGACCCATTTTTTAAAGGGAAGAAAAGTTCGCTGTTGCAGACCAATAGCCGTGGGAACACAACGATAAATATCTATTAGGAGTGACACTTCAAAATGCTCTTGATGTACTACTACAAACGTTTCAAGAAGAGAACAGAGACGAGAAAAAAAAAAAAACGACACAAGAATTTGCTGCACGCCACTGGTCATCGACTGAAACTCTCATCTTCCGTACACTCAGGCTACGTGAATATGAAACTCTCATCTTCCGATACACCCAGGCTACGTGAATAATCACAAATTAAACATAAAATTCAACCTCACTCGTCATTATTCAAAGCCACTGTACAATTACAAGTGTAAGTTATCTAAACCCAAAGAAAACTTACTGACGTTACTGATTATTTACATCCAAAATACATTCACCGATGATTTTGTAGTTGTTTATACTGGCTTCAGACGTAAAGTGAATAATTAGTTAAATACAGCTCAGTGACATTAATCAATCATTATCTAAATCCAGTGCAGACACAAGACATCAGTCACCGAAATCCAGAAATGATGAGCTACGCAACCAAAGGAATTGTTACAATACTAGTTAATTAACTGCAATACGTATCTGCCAAATTTTGTTCTTCGGTTCAATGTATAATGACAGGACATTTTTTTATTGCAGAGGTTTGTCGTTTATAAGCAACGGATAACTGGAAAACGTTATTAGAGTAAAAAAAAATACAGATTTAGATGCTACTCAATCCATCAAGTAGTTCGAGTTATCCATTACTAGAACTGGATTGCAAACTCGGTGTTTCTGACCACTCCAAGTTCAGGAAAAACAAGGTATAAATATCCATATCTTCAAATGTCGTCTACGTACCGTGAGCCAATGAAATTTAATTTACATGAACTTTTTTTTTAAATTAAAATTCTCACATAAACGTTGGTTTTTCATGTCATAATTTTACTCACGTCCGTTTGTGACTTAAAACTAAACTTCAGGATTACATTTCAATAGATTTTATGAGTTGACTTCTTTTCCATCAAAACAGGACACATGAACTTCCCGCAAATGCAATTGCAGCATAACACATAAATATATTGCTAAAATAAGTTTATCACCATTTATTAAAAACACGTGTGTACAAAAGTACTATTACATTCGACAATTGTCAAACAAGCTGCGCTCCCCCCCCCCCCCCCTTCACTTCCCACCTCAACTGGCCCTCACACGTTTTATGGGTCGTCGCCCTTCGCCGGAAACTATTTACGCGACGGGAAATTTGATAAAGCGGGAAACTTCTTCCCAGGGCCAAGTGGACCACGTCTACGATGTTTGTTTACGTTTTCAATGTATCGCGTTACATCACTTGCTTCTGGACTTCTTAAACGATCATCTACTGCGGTGAATACTCTAGAATGTACTCCTTCCCTTCAGCAGTTTGAATACTTTATTTATTACCCGGTGCGATGCCTTCCTTCTGTAGCTAAAAAAAATGCTGCAACTTTTTTAAACTTATGCACTTCCCAGAATATCTGCTGCAACGCCCCCTCCAAAACGCTTCCCATGAATTTTACAAATGCTTTCGCAAACATTCAAAAAGAACTTTTCGTAGATAAAATCAACATCTTATTACCCAGCTAGAATGACTTGGCAAACAAAACAATGCCAAATAAGGCCACTATCAATTCACGTCGAAATTTGGCAGCCACCACCAAAAAAAACAACACATGGCAACTCGCACAGAAAACCTCTCGATTTCCTCCGTATATGGATCGTATATATCGAGACGTTATTCATATTTCGCTTGAAATCTCCTTTGGCCTATCACGTTCCCTCAACGGAGGAGGAATAGCAGTTGTATGGCTGAAGGATACACCGGGGCGTCACCCGTGTTCCTCCCGCCCGTCCTCTCTCGCCGTTATAACGTAGGACATAAACCAGGGTCGCAAAAATGATCGGACGTCTCCAATAGGACGGAACACCGGATAAACCATTACGGCCGCCTTCGTACATTCGGCTCAGCGAAAGGCGGCGACTGAGGCGTCCCAAGACCCCCAATATCGCACGTTTGTTTACGCCCATCTTCAGCATCGTATCTTCGCGGTGAGAATGGTAATTGGCGCTGCGAGTGGTAAGTTAGGAAGTTCACGATGCCGTACCAAATGCGGCGCCGTTGTTTCTAAAGCTTTGGTGACGGTCCATGGCTTTCTTTTCGTTTTCTTCCTATAGCATTCACACACAAACAATAGTGTGTATGAATATATATAACAAGTTTCGTATTCCGAATTTTTAAGAACTATTCTAATGTCTAAGCGAATAAGGCAAGTCTTGTTGAAATATTGAAGAGCATATCATTCTTATTCGCACCCTTACATCATTGTCCCACACTCATACGAAACCGAATAAACTTATAAAAGAATTTAAATGCAATTTATAATTCATGACATTACTTCCTTTCCATCTGATCCTCATCCTTCAGAATCCCCCATAATACAATTATCTCACCGCTGTCGAAATTAGTTAGGTTCACCCGCTCATGTCTACAAAAGTCATTTTCCAAACCGTAAAAAGTCTCTACTTACACAGCAAGAGCTTTCACCATTAACTGCGGCGAGAGTTACGCCCAGCACTTTAAAAGAGACGAAAATGGAAATGTGTTTTCAAGAACGTCAGAATTCATACATCAGGCGTCTTGCCTAAGTAAATGCGGTCGTAAGCATTTTTTCCCCCCCTCTTGAAGAGTGGGGTTTACCTTCTTAACTTTCGAGACAGGTGCGGTAAAAAAAAAAAGTAAAAAAAAAAAAATACTGAGTTGTAAAAAGAAAGAAAAAACCTCTCCACGGCCCAGCAGAGTTGACAGATGATGTGTCAAGACTTAACAGCCGACACAGAAGTAGAAATAGAAGGGATTGATGGAGTGAGAGAGGAAGAACATTCAGCCGTCTACCTTCCTTCTCGCCTCTTACAATAACACACTGGGTATTAGCAGGGTTTTTTTTATTGTTCCTTATGGGAGACAGATCAAGTTGTACTTCAAGCTGACGGATATAGTATATATATATATATAATATATATATATATATATATATATATATATATGTGTGTTGTGTGTGTGTGTGTGTGTGTGTGTGTGTGTCCGCGTGTGTATACACCGCCTTGTGAAACCAGCTGTCGAAGAGACACAGACTAAAAAAATAAAGATTTCACAGAATGATAAGCAACACCAGTACAAATCGCTTTGACAAAACCATCATTTCACTCGTTCAAAAAGTCTACCCAATGAGGAAGCAAAAAAAAAAATCAAATACAGAGAGACAAGAAACAAAGTCATGGACGTGATCAGATAAGAAAACTCTCCTGAAGAAATGAAGAAAGGTATTGAGGAAATATGAATTCGACCTATTCAGAAGCTATTTAAAATATAAAAGGAATAAAATGAAAATGAACCCAAATATATTTCGATACAGTGTAAATGCTCATTAAAATAGAAGGAATCAAATAGAAATGAACCGAAATATGTTTCCATCCAAAATGTAAATTCTCGTGTAAAATTAAAAGGAATAAAATAGAAATGACCCGAAATATATTTCCATCCAAAGTGCAAATTCTCATGTAAAATAAAAGGAACAAAATAAAAATGACCTGAAATATATTTTAATACAGTGTAAATGCTGATTAAAATAAAAGGAATAAAATAACAATGAACCAAAATATATTTCCATACAAAGTGTAAATCCTCATGTAAAATAAAAATGAAGACTAAGAATGCTTGAAAGAGTATTTATGGTTATGGCATGATAGAAGCTTGGAGGTCAAGAACCAAGCACTGAGTCCCACTCCCACCCAAAGAGCGAATATATGCTGATGGAAGTCACAATAACGAAGAGGGACACAGACAGAGATAACTAACTGGCAGCCGACATCGGCTATTTCACGTTGAAATCGCAACAAGTAGCAAAGTCCTTCGCGTGGGCTTTACGTCACCAACTGAAAACGGATAACCGTGCGGTTTCGCTACCAAGGGTCCGACTACCTGACGGGGCCGTGACAACGCACGTGATGGTCACCGAGGAAAGAAGATGAGAGTCAACGGTGTGTTGCAAGGCTGTCGGGACAATAACGCTTGGAAAATTAACCCTCCCATCCCCCCCACCCACCCCGTCTCTCTCTCTCTCTCTCTCTCTCTCTCTCTCTCTCTCTCTCTCTCTCTCTGTTCGTCATAAACCGAGCGAAGGAGAACAAATGGGGGCGATACCTATAAGATTATGACTCCCTTGGACATAAGTAGTGAATGAGGTACATAGTTTGTTAGTCGACTCTTGTGGGTCATATCTTGGGTATTAAGAGAGACAAACGGAAGGAATATAAAACACTAGAGGTGCAAGTTCACAGATTTCGTAAAAAATATATACCATCAAAATGGGAGGGCTTCGACAGGGTAATCCTCACCGTACGGGGGCTGAAACCGTTCACAAGATTCTCTCTCTCTCTCTCTCTCTCTCTCAGGCTCTATGGAAACTCCTAATGAAGGGAAAGACTAACTTGGTATAATGCCAGTAAATGCATAACAAGTTCAGATTAATCTGAGATTCGTTCTCGTCTACGAAAGTAGATTGAAACAAAAAGATTGAATAAATGACACCTACGGAACGTCGTGGGATTTTTTATTTTGCCTGTCGCATTTACATTCCTGACCATAGTACTTTGAAATATACTAATAATAAACATACTCACAATAACAACAATTAAAACGTTACAGTCCATAAACTTCGTAAAATCTAATAATAATGATACAATTCTCACAAAAAAATTAATAATCTAATCACTCTCCCTTACACTACTTTATGAATAACAATGACCGCAAATATACAATCCCTTTCTCTAACAAATGTTTTTCGTTTGTCATTTGTTAAACGTTTCATACAAGAGTAGATAATTCCCACAGGAATCTTAAAATTGACCTAAGTCACCATCAGCATAAATAACAATTAGATTCCCGTTACAAGTATGGTGCCCCACCATATGGCTGGGGAAAAGTACTTAAATCTCAAGGTAACGAAGGTCAAACGAGATGACTCATCTTAGTAGCCTGGTACCTAGGACCACCCGATGCTTCCTCTGGTCATGACCTGGCCACCTGACGCTTACACAGCCGTCTTTCACCTCCGCCAGCAAGACCTGTCAAGAACGACCTCGTTCGGCCTTGTCAGTAGCGACGCCATGGTGACTTGCGCAATGCATCGGTTCCATATGGAGTGCCGTCGATGGCTGAAGCAGACATTCGTGTCTTTTAGTTTACAGATGACCAGCGATAACTATCATCAAGAAAAATAACGGCTTTTTGAACATTGAGCCCTAATGGTATATCAATAGCTTCCTAAGAAATGCGTACACCCGAGTACAAAATCCAATGTACAGTCTTCAGATATCCCAAGATGACATCCAGAACAGACAAGTAACTTCACATCAACCAATAACGATATATCCCATAAGGATAGTCAAACTAAACATCGGTTCTCCGGACGTCCTTTATCTAAGCAAGATCTAGACCTCACCTAGGGAGACATTCGGTGTTTGAAATCAGGTCCAGTGGGGGTTCACACTATGACCATAACATTGGTAAAATACGGCCTAGCGTGGTGACTCTCACTGGCATTTTTGAAGTTCGATTTTAATTAACCTGAGATTGCATATCTGCCAGAATATTTGGGTGTCACAGCTATCTAATTCCATCAGAAGATACAAACACCTAAACATCCATATAGGTGTCCACTTTAAATTCTTGTAACTTTCACAGTGAACATTACTGACCACCAATACGAGAGAGAGAGAGAGAGAGAGAGAGAGAGAGAGAGTGCCGATGACCCACTCACAGGATCAAGGCACCGGGTGGAGGCAAGGCTGAACTTTTACTCTGTCGAAGAAAGAAGAAAATTAGGAGATGGAATCCTGAGATATCATCCGATTGCCTGACTGGCCACCCAATCAAGAAGCCCCCTCCCATGCCCCTACCCCTAGTTTCTTGCCACCCAACATCTCACACTCTCCACCCAACGCGGGCACGAATACAAACTCCTTCGTCAATTTAAGGCGAAACACACGCAAACTTTCTTGAGGTTTCAGTCACCAACGGTGGACGACTCACCCCTCCCCATCAATACCCATTTCGTTAAATCTTCCATCTCCACAACCTACAATCATCAACCCATGCACCTAACCAAAACCACATCTCTCTCTCTCTCTCTCTCTCTCTCTCTCTCTCTCTCTCTCTCAGCCCTAAAACGCAGTATATGCCAATACCAATGCCCCACATTCCTGCAGAGAAGTACCCTCAAACACACTTGGTACCAACCGCAGTCATTTTACATGGTTGTAATTACTTGAAGCCGAAGTGCCCCTTGGTCAAAAGATGACCAGTTCGTGGTATTCGAACACAATGGTGATTTACAAGAAGCTGAGGATTTTTACGCCAATGCGTTTTCTACAGTTACTCATTAAAATTCGTTTTATTCCCCTCCCCTCCCCCTCTCTCTCTCTCTCAATATACTATATATGTGTGTGTGTGTGTGTATACACAGACAGACACACACATACATATATATATATATACACACGAAACTCAAGACACATTAAAACTGGAAGATAATGACTAAAACAACAAGGTTAATCTACAAGGTGTCCATAAAGTCCCAGTACCATTACAAGTATTTATTGCCCAAAATGGTACTGGGACTTTATGGACACCCTGTATTTTCCAAGACGAAACAAATTAAATCGTCTCAGCAAGGACTAGAGAGAGAGAGAGAGAGAGAGAGAAGAGAAGGATAGAGAGAGAGAGGAGAGAGAGAGAGAGAAGGAAAACGATACAGTATAAGTTCAATTATATCTAAGATGAGGGTTAATGATATAGGAAGCACAAATTACCGGGCCACAGGATGTTATTGCTCGATATGCTCCATCTGGAAGGGGTATGACCCGTAACAGAAATGTGCGAGAATATAACATACATTAATCTAAATGTATATTATATTTTCTGAGTAAGTTGATCATTGGGACATGAAGAAAATATTGGGAAAGGCGCTTAATCAAGCTCTCGAGTTATCTATTTGAATATTAATCATATATAATAGAATGCGTAGACTCAAATTTGCACTGCCCATTTCCATACTTCTACAATGTATTGCAGATACTCCTGCGGGATCAACGTTACTAACAAATAAAGGTATACTAAGACCACCTTCCTTTTGCAGTGTGAAGGGAGAGCGGAGAATCACAAATACAGCAACATTTTAAGCAGAGAATTGCAGTGTGACCTTTTGAACACTTATGTACCTGGTGCATGTATATTCTATATTCAACATTCGACACTGCAAAATATTTCCTCATGTTTAGATTTAACCAGAAAATTGAGAGGAGAGAGAGAGAGAGAGAGAGAGAGAGAGAGAGAGAGAGAGAGAGAGAGAGAGATTTGGAATCTCTATCAAGGTGTTACACTCAGGTGTTATTTTCATTACAGAAATGATACGAAAAGCCTCTTAACCGCGTGATCTCGTCAGCTAAAAACCAGTACTAATGGCTTCAGAGTCTGACTATATATGGAAGAGTGAGAGAAACATCTTCCACAGCTACCTACATAAGATGGAGAGAGAGAGAGAGAGAGAGAGAGAGAGATTACTTTTTAGCGACATGTGATGAAACTCCCAGAGGTAAATGTACCGTGCATCGCAAGTAAAATTGATAATCATACCCCTGCGGCATTTACTTAGCCTTTTTTATTATGATACCCATCAATCCTCCCCAAACCCAAACAGTATTGGAAAAACTCCCTGAACCCTTTCCTAGCCCCATGCTGAGGGCAAACAGCAAAGACCACCCGTGCTCCACATTTCTGACACGCCCATCATCCACTGTTAATTAGCAATACCCCGATGTACATACCCTTCTTATAAATGGCATTTTGTTGAAAGGATAACACACCAATATAAAAAAAAAATACAAAGAAATTTGAAATTACCATAACAATATTTTACAGTAAGAACTTCACGTAGATGAAAGTGTCTTCTTTATAAGGACAAAATATCAAGCAGCTTCAAAGTCCATTCATTGCTGCATTGTTTCATCTTCAGTGATGGAAAGTTTAAATGAATAAGTCACAAGATACTTTCTAAAGTTCCTTTATGATGATAAATTTATCTTCGATGCGATGCAGTATCTATTTTTTAATACTGCCTTACACTAACACAAATCCACTTCAGCATTAATTGTTAGAATTAATTATACTTTTAATACATTAATTAGAATAAAATACACTGATTTTCATATAAAAATACACGACACACTTGGCGATATCACAGCCATATTTATCTAAACATACCCACTTAACACAAAATTAAGTTTGTCACTGAATTTTCTATTTTTCAATCTGCTAATAATGAAAAAGACACTTCTAGGACAGTTCGCGCGATCCCAAAGGAGAAAACTATAAACTCCAAGGGTACGAGCTCAGGGGGCACGGAGTAAATGGACCCGGGCAGCGTCAGCCACCACACCGCACTCCGTTTTCTACCGCACTGAGGTGAGGCAGATGGATCGAGCTCCTCTCTTCTCCACTCGCAAGTAGATTTACTTCGCGGCTTCTTGGTCCCGGGCTGCTGCTGGCTGCTTCTCCTCCTCGGCAGAGGGCTCTTTCTCACTCGTCGAACACGGGAAGCGACGACTGCGTAAAGCCGCCGCGTGGTTGCCGCCTTTTCATCGTCATCATCAAGGGAGAGAGGCTCCTGTTTATGGGTTTCCATACGGTTTATAGTTGTTGTTACGGCCCACGAAAGAGAGATGCGTGAAATCCTCGATGAAATAAAACAATACAGTAATCGGATATTTCACGCAACGATAAGAAATCGCCAAGGATTTCAACATCTCTGCTATACTTCTTTGATCCGAGAATGATCCGTCTATCATGCCATATAAGATATATATATTATATATATATATATATATATATATATATATATATATATATATATATATATATATATATATATAATATATATTTATATATATATATATATAAATAATATATATATATACATCACTTAATTGTTTATAGTATAGTGTCTTTAACATTTACGGAATAACAATCGCAGAACTTCGGGGAAAAGAAAAAAAGTATATCCCAGTTAACCTTACTTGAGCTGCCTGGACCATTTTACTTTTCGTTCTAAAATCGTTACTATATATATATATATATATATATATATATATATATATATAGATATATATATATATATATTATGTATATATGTAATATGTATAATATATATATATTATATATATATATATATATATGTATATATATATATATACATCACTTAATTGTTATAGTTATAGTGTCTTTAACATTTACGGAATAACAATCGCAAGAACTCGGGGAAAAGAAAAAAAGTATATCCCATTTAACCTTACTTGAGCTGCCTGGACATTTTACTTTCGTTCTAAATCTTACTACACTTGCTTCCTTTACTTCGTCATCAAGCAAGTATACATGTTATTGCCGTTACTTTCTGTGTTGTAATAATTAATATCAAAATAGTTTTGGAAGATATTAATACTATCCACCGAGCAATTGAATGAGAGAGAGAGAGAGAGAGAAATTCCGTTATTCCACATTTCAGTTTGTCACTGGGTATTAACTTTAGTACATAAAACACACACGAATACAAAACTTCTCCAACTGGCACCATACAAATACTAATTTTAAAGAGAGAGGAGAGAGAGAGAGAGAGAGAGAGAGAACTGCGTTTGGTACAGCACCGCGAATCAGATGCTGATATTATCAAAAGAAAGCGAGACACGTGTTTACCACAACGTCCGTCTTTGTCTGCCTCGGTTGCCAAACACAAAGGACAAAATCGGGACAAACAAACAAACCTTGGCCGCCATTAAACACCGAGTTTAGCGAAGTTCAGTCACAGTTTGAGAGTCGGCTGACGTTGAAGCTTTGCAGGCTTTTCTCTCTCTCTCTCTCTCTCTCTACTCTCTCTCTCTCTCTCTCTCTCTCTCAAAAGATTACTATTGAGAATGGGCCGGAAGAGACGTCATGGTCCCTCTCTCTCTGTTTATTGTGATCTGTGAATGTCTGGACAATGTTGCATAGAGGTCGCGCATTTACATGCACAGAAATACAAGTTGTATTTTCTTCAGAGCAATGACCGGAACTGAGAGAGAAAGAGAGAAGAGAGAGAGGAGAGAGAGAGGAGAGGGGATAGAGAGAGAAGAGAAGAGAGGAGGAGATTACAGTTCCAACGGTGACCGATAAAAGACAATCCAGGATACAATGTCACACGCAAAAAGTAAAAAATTTGGCTAGGGAAAAAAGTCACGGGAAAAAAAAGGGGCATACTTTTGGCTTGGAAAAAAGTCACTTTAGGCTAGTAAAAAAGTCAAAGAGGAAAAAAGCCACATTAATTCATAGTGACCGGTAATAAATTCGCACGGGAAAATTCGCAATATTTCTTGGGGGTCATTTATCTTTACGATATTTACAGTCTTTTGTGGATAGATATCGGGTTCACTATCTACGAAGGATTAACGTGACTTTTTTTTATTCCTGTCACATTTTTTTCTGTGGCTTTTTATCTGACTTTATTACCTGTAAAGTTTTTACCTGGGTTCGTTCCAACACTCTCGGATGACACTGCAATAAAAGTGACACCATTTTTACTGTACTGTATATATATCGTCTCTTTCTATATATGGCCTTGAACTGAAATACAGGAAATTATTACTATCATTATTATTTGGAAAAGTAGGTTACACGTCAAAGAACATGACAAGCTAGATATCCACGCGAAAAAGCAAGTAAAATAATTATAATGATTAACTTTCATCAGACCTATTCCCGCTGCTGTCACTAAAATCATAACCGATATATTTTAAGACACCATTTGCCCTTGATGATAATAATAATACTGGTTTCTATGATTATATGAAAATATCGTAATTTGAAGAAAAAAAGTCTCTAATCGTCTACCCACAGATGAATTAGACGAAGCAAACACCAAGACTACAGCTAAAGTTGCCAACAATAATAAAATCAGTGTTTACGCCCTTTAAGACAGGTAGACACAAACAGACAATAAAAATAGGTAGGCCGGAAAAAATTTACGATTGTTTTGAAAGCTTCCCTCTGAGAGAGAGAGAGAGAGAGAGAGAGAGAGAGCGTACGTTAACCTTAAGATTTTTCTCTCTTTCATTTCCGGTGTTCTCCTCAAAGCAAGAGCACGTGCTGGCATAGGGCCAACTTCTGCCCATAAAAACCACAGCCAATTATCCTTTCAAATTCTTTGTAATTCTCAGTGACTGTCAGCTACGGAAAAATTAACAAAGGAAATAATTCCTGATTAAAGTATCTGCAGTCATAACAACGTATCTAATAACAATATCAAGAGATTAAAACACAAGAAATAATAAAGATAACGAGGGTTTTATAATGAAGATCTGATAATGAGTTGCTATATTATCGGACACTCATAAGCCAAGATCGGTGACGTCAGAGGGAAATCCAGCGAACGCTTATACCCTGAACTTCCCCCTTAATCATTAACCATAAACTACAAAATCCCTCTTTAGCATAACATTGTCAGCGACGTCAACCTCTGCCATATCTCGTTCAGGATCATAACAGTCGGTGCCTCGCAAATCGCCGACTGATTAGTGTGATATCAAAAGTTATCCGTTTTGTGGATGAGAGAGATGATTTTGTTTGATATGTCTGACTGGTTTTACTGGTTCCGAGGTGAATCATACGCACAACGTGCATGCATATTTTATAGTAAATCTGAATCAGAGAGAGAGAGAGAGAGAGAGAGAGAGAGAGAGAGAGAGAGAGAGAGAGAGATTTCCAATTGTCTGCTAATGGACAAAACGTCGTCGGAAAGTTTAATAAAATCAATCATAGACACTATTAATCATGATAACCAGGACAAACTTGAACATCAAGACTTATCAACTGAACGCACAAGCCCACGCCCAGTCTCTCTCTCTCTCTCTCTCTCTCTCTCTCTCTCTCTCTCTCTCTCTCTCTCTCTCTCTGTTCAATTGGCAGAGATGACTGGGACATCGAATCGTTCATTACTCATCACAGTCGGCACCATTCGTCACGTCTGCCTTAGTCTATTTGCCAGCACGATAGCCCCGGCATTCAATGTGCAATGCAAAGCATTGCACACGAATTAAGTTTTTTTTTTCACAGGCGAGTCAGCTGACTTGACATAATACGTTTGTGAGTAAGTGAAGCTTCAATTTTCAAAAAGACTTGGGACGTCGGGTCTGTTGCACAAACGATACTTTGCAAAGAACGTTATTTTGTCTTTCCCAGTCGCATTTTATCGCGACAGCCGATGAAATCGTGGGAATCAAAGTAGCGTTCGCCGATTAGCACTAATTGGGAAAATGGCTACTTTTGACGAATTGAAAACAAAATAAAAAAAGAAAAAACCTGCCTAAGTACATTTATCTCACAAAAACTATTCGCTTTAAAAATTCGCCCAAACACACACACACACGTAATGATATATTATATATATATATATATATATATATATATATATATATATATTATTTATAATATAAAAACTTCGAGGTATCGTAGGCCTACGCTTTCATACACCGCTTAAGCTTTTATCGTGAGGTTATTTGTTTTGTGTACTGTACTGCAGGGTGATCACTGAAGTTTACCGAAAAACAGAATTGCATCTGTGTTGACTGTGATTATTAAATTTGCAGGTTGCCAAATGTACACAACTTACGGGTTATCAACTACGACAACGGTATTATTTATGGAAACAGTTTTGTAGTCTTCTGTAGATAGTAAAATGCAATAAAATTTAATTTAACATTTTACTCAAATTTGAAATAGACGACGAATTCATAATCAGTCTCCATAAAATTAAAAGCTGTTAATGAGTTCGATCAGGGCCGCTCTCTGAGCAAAACGTCTGATTAAGATCTCTCCTGACCGGATAATCCGATCAAGAAACAAAGGAGAGGTCGTTAACAATTCCATTCAACTTCTCAAGGAGCAACATTTCGTTCTGACAACTAAGTCGGATTAGCCTATCGGTAAATCAAGAAGAATCCTCATAAATACTATTCCTTAGGTTTGTTTTTGTCTTGAATTAACTTAAAAATTAAAATTGGTCGTAACGTGTGGGCAACGAGACGATGCCAAGTTATGGAACTTATGATGTAGACTATGATATGAACTTTTGAGGCAGATTAAATAAACAAAAACGTAACACACACAAGCGTAGTAATATTGGTATTCACATATCTTTATATGAACAATTTCCTTGATGGGAGTCATTAGCCTAAGAGAATTTTGTAAAATACACTTATCAACACAACCCCCCCCCCCCCCATACACACACACACACACACACACACACACACAAAAGCGCACCGTACCATCACAGGAAACAACAACTTTGTTTTGAAGACGATCTCAATCCAGGTGTTTCTCTGTTCTTGTATCTAGACCGTGCTCTGTTGCAACTGTCGGCGTAGTCAAGGGAGCAAGTATCGTACTGTTTGATGTACCCCTACTGCCGCCACTATATCTGACCAATTTCCTAAACAGGAGTATGAAAAAAAATGCCTAAGGCAAGACAAAAGCTTACGGCTTATCAATGGGTAAGGACCTACACCTTGAAGGACCCACACTTGGCCTACTGGGAACTGAGAAAAGGACAACAGGTGGAGCCAAAACTTAAGGTTTATCTTTGGCCTCTGAGTGGAACAATTAAAGGCTCAGAACTTTCTTAAGGAGATTCCATCTCCCCGTAGAGCACTTTGCTTGAAGTCCAAAAGGCCTAAGGGTTTTGGTTTCCTGTATGGGCAGCCATTTCCCACCACCCTTGCCGGATTAACGGTCTTTAACCTTTCGAGGGTTTTACAATTTTGCTTTTACTTAAAAAGAAAAAGTTTCAATTTGGTCTGGTTTTCCTGCATTTTTAAATATCAACTCTTCAATTACATATATTTAAAAACTCAGTAGTCATCCTACGTAAGAAAAAAAAACTGAATCCATTGATGCAAAACTGTCCATCCCTTCCAGAAAATCAATGATGCTTAATACTATCAAACTTGAAACAATACAGTTCAAGAACTAAACAATAAAAGAACCGAGAGAAGAAAAAACAAAGACAAACACACCTTCAACAAGAAGCACTCGGAAAGCACACAATGGCAACCGGACTAATAACTTCTGCAATTAGGAGGAAGGAGACTCGTGACCTCCATCTGTGCAAACACACATAAGCGTGAACCTAAATGACTTTTCAGCATCAGGCATTTCATTCATATGCATGTGCATGAATATACTTATGCAGTCTGAGCACGTAAGCATACATACGTATTCTGATACATGGTCTCGCTTTTTGTTATCATTGGCAAGCGTCCCGGCGTAAGCTCACGTCATTGCTCACGTGAGTTCCGAGGCTTTCTTGTTTTCTCTCTCTGTTGCATGTTTCTAACACACACACACATAGACACAACACATACATACACATATATACATATATAATATACACAAACATACATCTGATAAAAAGAGACACAAAATTCCTCTAGCGTTTGATCAATAGGTTGACTGTGGCTGAGGTTACATTTTGTTTATCATAAATCTAACTCTTTTGAAGTAAACTGAATGGCCAATTACACTTTCAAAAGGCCTATCGGCGAATAAAAAGTCTGAGAGCATTTCCCAGCTGTATGAGAAGCCCGCGTCTATATAAATATAAATGAAAGATGAAATCGAAATGAATTATAATAATATAATAATAATAATAATGATAGGGACCAAAACCCCGCACCTATAATGTGCGGAATTCCTAAGCATAATCTACAAATAACAAACACCTTCATGAGATACAAACTATCACATCCCTCAAATAATAAGACTGCAATAAGAAAATGCCTTATAAACATTGTACTCTTAACATCCACTATAACACTGCCTTGTAAAATCAGTTATGGACAACAGATTATTTTGTACACAGAGATAATTTCTTTAAAAAAAAACTGGCCATTGTATTTATGCTTTTAGTTACCTAGGTATGGAAGTGCAAGTTACGTAATCTTACTTACAAAACTTAAAATATATTTTGTTTTGTTAATCGTTATATGAATATTTAAATATGTGACACGATAACAGAAAGAAGATAATATTTCTGATTCCAAATAGTGTAGTTTTGTCCTCATACGTCATCAAAAGGTCAGCAAGAAAACTGAAAAACAGTGGGATTTACATAACACATTTTCATCATCAAACTCTACTTCTGCACACATTTTCGACATTTGATTTTACGACCGTTTCGACTGCCTCAGGGGCTTTCGTCCTAATTTGCACTTTAACTGGATTTTGTCCCAGTAATTTTGTGCTCTGGGGGCTTTTTCCGGACTCCACTATGACCCCGGGTGTTTTCAAGTTCTCCCGAATGTTTGGACGTTATTATACAAATTCATCCATACGTACGGGGCAAACATAATTTGGAATCTTTTGCTTTCTATGTTCCCACTGCCTTCGTTCTCCACCTCTTAGGTTATTATGTCACCGGAAAGGGGACAAGCCCTATTTACAATAATTTTCCTTATGAGTCAAAATCCCGTCCATGATCGTGTATTTGTTTCACATTCATAAACTTACTATATTAAATATTTAACTGATTTCTTTAATTTGCTCAAGCTGTCAGAATAACAGTCTATCTTCAAGCTTTAGTTGGAAGAACTACGCTCCAGCCACAAAGAAAATAAAATTTCTTGTTTTAATAGTTTGCTAGACGTTTCAGAACGTGTTCTGAAGTTTCCAGTCACCATTTAACACTGCAAGCAATTGTATTGTAATATTTTCGCTTGGGAGTAAAACACACATACATACATAAACACACACACACACACATATATATATATATATACATATGTTATAAACACAACTGTGTGTCCCTATTTCATCTTGTTTCCCCTGATAAATGTCCACCGGTGGACGCAGGCCAACACATGCAAAATTCATAGCCACGATCCAAATTGCGCCAGCCATAACTTGCAACTGATAACACTATTTATGTCGACAATAAAAAGTCCCATAACCCACTCCGCCTGTCACATGATCAGAATGCTAAAAATATGTCGTCTTCATAAGTCAGCCACGAAAAAAATATTAATATGGATATAAAGCTGTCATTTCCGCTCACGTTTCTACGTCGACAAAACACTTGTGGGATTACTTGATATGGCTGTAGTGATGAACGGTTTTTTTTTTTTTTAATAAAGAAGGTTAACGTGAGTCTCTTTTTACAAATTATATTGAAAATACATAAATATATAAAATTTGATTATGGTGACTTATGATGAAATGGAGGATCATTTTATTTAAAGATTGCTTGCTCTATAATTCGTGTATTTTTTTTTTTTTTATAATATGATTTTGTTCTATATTCCAATGAGTGCATTTATTATTATATTCCTTTGTCGATATTTGAATTCGGTATTTTGAAAACTATCATTTTTTCCACATTTGAATTAGATGTTTTTATAATTGTAATACTTGGCTATATTTGAATTCGGTGTTTCATACTTATTCTTTGTCTATATTTGAATTACTTTTTATAATTAGATGTTATCAGAATGATTCACAATATTCCTAAGATACTAAATTATACTGGTCTCAATAATACTGTAATATTGCCTGGATTCGGTGAAGCCAGTATATGAAGATTCTTTTGTTCCATATTCCGGCGAATTCAGTATATGAAGATCCTTTTGTTCTGTTTTCAAAAGCACTGGAGTAATGAACACAACCGTTGGACTTCAGATCATAAAATCAGCCGTAATGTACGAAGACCTAAATCGAGGTAAACTGCAGCACATCTTCGTAGAGCCGCTGTTAAAAGTAAAACATTGTAATCACACACAATATTCTTATCAGTGCTTGGCATTTCCTTGGCAAGTTCTCTCGCCTTTGTTGCCAAGCACGCGCGCGCGTTTGTGCGTTTGAATATAACAGGGTAGAATTGTGTATGCAGTGTTTGTGTCGGCATGTCATTGTTGACGTGTGTATGCAAGTGAATATGAATATGTAAGTGTGATACGTACTTGTATGCGTATAACTGAAAATAAGTTCGTGTGCGTGCGAGTGTGAGCAAGTTAATGTGAGACTCTGCGTACATATGTAAGCGCACGTATGTACGTTTGCATATGCGACTACATTCATATGTACCTCAATTACGCCGAGACAATCTGAGGCAGCCATAACTGTCAACACATAAGAATACTAGAATGGTAGTAGTTGGTAGTACAGAGGGGTCTCTGCCACCTGCAATTCAATGAGGGGGCATCAGACGAGTTCGTATAACTGTGCCCTGGCTGCCAGAAGCCGTGCCTGACATCGCAATGCCACTCCTGACTTTCACTTTCGGCGGGCAAAGACACAGTTATGCCTGAGAAGGATCACAGAGAGAGAGAGAGAGAGAGAGAGAGAGAGAGAGAGAGAGAGAGAGAGAGAGAGTCATAGTAATCAAGGCTATAGTCAGTTGTGTTACTCAGTTGATCATTACAATGACGTCTAACAGATTCTTTCAAACATTAAACCATGGATATCTGAGCACATTCCCAGGAAAATTGAATAATAATTAACGAATTAAAACAAATAAACAAGCAAACTTTCATGACCTAAATCCTCGAAGCGACTCATACGCATCAATTCAATCTAATTCATACAAAGGACCACCAAAAAAAAATATGATCGCCAACAACAAGCGACATCAATCCGACGATGATACGGACGTTGGCTTCCCTACCGCGGAAGATTCAAACTCACCTGTGAAGGTTTAACTCGACACTAGAGCATCTGGTCCTTTCATACAGAGAGATAGAGAGAGAGACCCTACCCCAAAACCTTCCATGGCCGCCACACAATGACCTCCCGG